>NW_027274704.1:0-85705 GCF_030028105.1 Mobula birostris | reverse complement strand
TGTCCATCTCTATCTCTCACACATCCTGTCCATCTCTCTCTCTCTCACACACACTCTGTCCATCTCTCTCTCACACACACACACCCTGTCCATCTCTATCTCACACACACCCTGCCCATCTCTATCTCACACACACTTTGTCCATCTCTCTCTCTCTCACACACACTCTGTCCATCTCTCTCAAACGCACACACACCGTGTCCATCTCTCTATCACACACACTCTGTCCATCTCTCTCTCTCACACACACACACTATGTCCATCTCTCTCAAATACACACACCCTGTCCATCTCTATCTCACACACACTCTGTCCATCTCTCTCTCTCTCTCACACACACACTCTGTCCATCTCTCTCAAACACACACACACCCTGTCCATCTCTCTCTCACACACTCTGTCCATCTCTCTCTCACCCATACACCCTGTCCATCTCTCTCTCTCTCAGACACACACTCTGTCCATCTGTCTCAAACACACACACACCCTGTACATCTCTTTCTCACACGCTCTGTCCATCTCTCTCACACACACTCTGTCCATCCCTCTCTCTCAGACACAGATTCTGTCCATCTCTCTCAAACACACACACACCCTGTCCATCTCTCTCTCACACACACTCTGTCCATCTCTCTCACACACACTCTATCCATCTCCTCTCACACACACCCTGTCTATCTCTATCTCAACCACACTCTGTCCATCTCTCTCTCACACACACTCTGTCCATCTCTCTCTCTCTCACACACACACCCTGTCCATCTCTCTCTCTCACACACACACACTGTTCATCTCTCTCTCTCACACACACACACACTCTGTCCATCCCTCTCAAATACACACACACCCTGTCCATCTCTCACACACTCTGTCCATCTCTCTCTCACACACACCCTGTCCATCTCTATCTCAACCACACTCTGTCCATCTCTCTCTCTCTCACACACACACACTCTGTCCATCTGTCTCAAACACACACGCACCCTGTCCATCTCTCTCTCACACACACCCTGTCCATCTCTCTCTCACACACTCTGTCCATCTCTCTCTCTCTCTCAGACACACACTCTGTCCATCTCTCTCAAACACACACACACCCTGTCCATCTCTATCTCACACACACTCTGTCCATCTCTCTCTCAGACGCTGTGTCCATCTCTCACACACACACTCTATCCATCCTTCTCTCTCAGACAACCTGTCCATCTCTATCTCACACACACTCTGTCCATCTCTCTCTCTCTCACACACACTCTGTCCATCTGTCTCAAACACACACACACCCTGTCCATCTCTATCTCACACACACCCTGTCCATCGCTATCTCACACATACTCTGTCCATCTCTCTCTCACACACACCCTGTCCATCTCTATCTCACACACACTCTCTGTCCATCTCTCTCAAACACACACACACCCTGTCCATCTCTCTCTCACACACAACCTGTCCATCACTCTCTCACACACACTCTATTCATCTCTCTCTCACACCCAGTCTGTCCATCTCCCTCAAACACACACACCCTGTCCATCTCTCTCTCACACACAACCTGTCCATCACTCTCTCACACACACTCTGTTCATCTCTCTCTCACACACATCCTGTCCATCTCTCTCAAACACACACACACCCTGTCCATCTCTCTCTCACACGATCTGTCCATCTCTCACACACACACTCTATCCATCCTTCTCTCTCAGACACCCTGTCCATCTCTATCTCACACACACTCTGTCCATCTCTCTCTCTCTCACACACACCCTGTCCATCTCTCTCTCACACACTCTGTCCATCTCTCTCTCACACACACCCTGTCCATCTCTCTCTCCACACTCTGTCCATCTCTCTCTCTCTCAGACACACATTCTGTCCATCTCTCTCAAACACACACACACCCTGTCCATCTCTCTCTCACACACACTCTGTCCATCTCTATATCACACACACTCTGTCCATCTCTCTCTCTCTCACACACACACTCTGTCCATCTCTCTCTCACACACACACTCTGTCCATCTCTCTCAAACACACACACACCCTGTCCATCTCTTTATCACACACACCCTGTACATCTCCATCTCACACACTCTGTCCATCTCACACACACACGCTGTCCATCTCTCTCTCTCACACTCTGTCCATCTATCTCTCTCTCACACACACACTCTGTCCATCTGTCTCAAACACACACACACCCTGTCCATCTCTCTCTCACACACACCCTGTCTATCTCTCTCTCACACACTCTGTCCATCTCTCTCTCTCTCAGACACACACTCTGTCCATCTCTCTCAGACACACACTCTGTCCATCTCTCTCAAGCACACACACACCCTGTCCATCTCTCTCTCACACACACCTGTCCATCTCTATCTCAACCACACTCTGTCCATCTCTCTCTCTCTCACACACACACTCTGTCCATCTGTCTCAAACACACACACACCCTGTCCATCTCTCTCTCACACACACCCTGTCCATCTCTCTGTCACACACTCTGTCCATCTGTCTCTCTCTCAGACACATACTCTGTCCATCTCTCTCTCACACACACCCTGTCCATATCTCTCTCAGACACACACACACCCTGTCCATCTCTCTCTCACGCACACACTCTATCTGTCTCTCTCACACACACACACCCTGTCCATCTCTCTCTCACACACACCCTGTCCATCTCTATCTCACACACACACACTCTGTCCATCTCTCTCTCACACACACACACCCTGTCCATCTCTATCTCACACACACCCTGTCCATCTCTATCTCACACACACTCTGTCCATCTCTCTCAAACACACACCGTGTCCATTTCTCTCTCACACACACCCTGTCCATCTCTATCTCAGAAACACTCTGTCCATCTCTCTCTCTCACACACACACACTATGTCCATCTCTGTCAAATACACACACACCCTGTCCATCTCTCTCTCACGCACACACTCTGTCCATCTCTCTCAACACACACCGTGTCCATCTCTATCTCACACACACCCTGTCCATCTCTATCTCACAAACACTCTGTCCATCTCTCTCTCACACACACCCTGTCCATCTCTATCTCACACACACTCTGTCCATCTCTCTCTCTCAGACATCCTGTCCATCTCTCTCTCACACACACTCTGTCCATCTCTCTCTCTCCCTCACACACACACTCTGTCCATCTCTCTCAAACACAGACACACCCTGTTCATCTCTCTCTCACACGCTCTGTCCATCTCTCACACACACACTCTGTCCATCCCTCTCTCTAAGACACCCTGTCCATCTCTCTCTCACACACACTCTGTCCATCTCTCTCACACACACACTATCCCTCACACACACACTCTGTCCATCTCTCTCTCTCTCACACACACACACACTCTGTCCATCTCTCTCAAACACACACACACCCTGTCCATCTCTCTCTCAGACGCTGTGTCCATCTCTCACACACACACTCTATCCATCCCTCTCTCTCAGACAACCTGTCCATCTCTATCTCACACACACTCTGTCCATCTCTCTCTCTCTCACACACACTCTGTCCATCTGTCTCAAACACACACACACCCTGTCCATCTCTATCTCACACACACCCTGTCCATCGCTATCTCACACATACTCTGTCCATCTCTCTCTCACACACACCCTGTCCATCTCTATCTCACACACACTCTCTGTCCATCTCTCTCAAACACACACACACCCTGTCCATCTCTCTCTCACACACAACCTGTCCATCACTCTCTCACACACACTCTGTTCATCTCTCTCTCACACCCACTCTGTCCATCTCCCTCAAACACACACACACCCTGTCTATCTCTCTCTCACACACAACCTGTCCATCACTCTCTCACACACACTCTGTTCATCTCTCTCTCACACCCACTCTGTCCATCTCTCTCAAACACAGACACACCCTGTCCATCTCTCTCTCACACGATCTGTCCATCTCTCTCTCACACACTCTGTCCATCTCTCTCTCTCTCAGACACACATTCTGTCCATCTCTCTCTCACACACTCTGTCCATCTCTCTCAAACACACACACACCCTGTCCATCTCTATCTCACACACACTCTGTCCATCTCTCTTTCTCTCACACACACACTCTGTCCATCTGTCTCCAACACACACACACACCCTGTCCATCTCTTTATCACACACACCCTGTACATCTCTATCTCACACACTCTGTCCATCTCACACACACACTCTGTCCATATCTCTCAAACACACACACACCCTGTCCATCTCTCTCTCACACACACACACACCTTGTCCATCTCTCTCTCACGCACACACTCTATCTGTCTCTCTCACACAGACACCCTTTCCATCTCTTTCTCACACACACTCTGTCCATCTCTCACACACACACTCTGTCCAACTCTCTCTCACACACACACCCTGTCCATCTCTCTCTCTGACACACTCTGTCCATCTCTCTCTCTCTAACACACACACTCTGTCCATCTCTCTCAAATACACACACACCCTGTCCATCCCTCTCTCTCACACACACACACTGTTCATCTCTCTCTCACACACACACACTCTGTCCATCTCTCTCAAATACACACACACCCTGTCCATCTCTCACACACTCTGTCCATCTCTCTCTCACACACACCCTGTCCATCTCTATCTCAACCACACTCTGTCCATCTCTCTCTCTCTCACACACACACACTCTGTCCATCTGTCTCAAACACACACACACCCTGTCCATCACTCTCTCACACACACCCTGTCCATCTCTCTCTCACACACTCTGTCCATCTCTCTCTCTCTCAGACACACACTCTGTCCATCTCTCTCAAACACACACACACCCTGTCCATCTCTATCTCACACACACTCTGTCCATCTCTCTCTCTCTCACACACACACTCTGTCCATCTCTCTCAAACACACACACACACCCTGTCCATCTCTTTATCACACACACCCTGTACTTCTCTATCTCACACACTCTGTCCATCTCACACACACACGCTGTCCATCTCTCTCTCTCACACTCTGTCCATCTCTCTCTCTCTCACACACACACTCTGTCCATCTCTCTCAAACACACACACACTCTGTCCATCTCTCTCTCACACACTCTGTCCATCTCTCTCTCACACACACCCTGTCCATATCTCTCTCACACAACCCCTGTCCATCTCTATCTCACAAACATCTCTGTCCATCTCTCTCTCTCACACACACACACTATGTCCATCTCTCTCAAATACACACACACCCTGTCCATCTCTCTCTCACACACACACTCTATCTGTCTCACACACACACACCCTGTCCATCTCTATCTCACACACACCCTGTCCATCGCTATCTCACACATACTCTGTCCATCTCTCTCTCACACACACCCTGTCCATCTCTATCTCACACACACTCTGTCCATCTCTCTCTCTCAGATACACCATGTCCATCGCTCTCTCATACGCTCTGTCCATCTCTCACACACACACACTCTGTCCATCCCTCTCTCTGACACCCTGTCCATCTCTATCTCACACACACTCTGTCCATCTCTCTCACACACACACTATCCCTCACACACACACTCTGTCCATCTCTCTCTCAGACGCCCTGTCCATCTCTCTCTCTCACACACACTCTGTCCATCTGTCTCAAACACACACACACCCTGTCCATCTCTCTCTCACACACACCCTGTCTATCTCTCTCTCACACACTCTGTCCATCTCTCTTCTCTCAGACACACACTCTGTCCATCTCTCTCAAACACACACACACCCTGTCCATCTCTCTCTCACACACACCCTGTCCATCTCTATCTCAACCACACTCTGTCCATCTCTCTCCCTCTCACACACACACTCTGTCCATCTGTCTCAAACACACACACACCCTGTCCATCTCTCTCTCACACACACCCTGTCCATCTCTCTCTCACACACTCTGTCCATCTCTCTCTCTCTCAGACACATACTCTGTCCATCTCTCTCAAACACTCACACACCCTGTCCATCTCTATCTCACACACACTCTGCCCATCTCACACACACACTCTGTCCATCTCTTTCTCTCTCACACACCCTGTCCATCACTCTCTCTCACACTCTGTCCATCTCTCTCTCTCTCACACACACTCTGTCCATCTCTCTCAAACACACACACACCCTGTCCATCTCTCTCTCACACACTCTGTCCATCTCTCTCTCACACACACCCTGTCCATATCTCTCTCACACACACACACACCCTGTCCATCTCTCTCTCACGCACACACTCTATCTGTCTCTCTCACACACACACACCCTGTCCATCTCTCTCTCACACGCACCCTGTCCATCTCTATCTCACACACACTCTGTCCATCTCTCACGCACACACTCTGTCCAACTCTCTTTCACACACTCACCCTGTCCATCTCTCTCACACACACACTCTGTCTATCTCTCTCAAACACACACACACCGTGTCCATCTCTCTCTCACACACACACCCTGTTCCATCACTCTCTCACACACACACACTATCCATCTCTCTCTCTCACACACACACACACACTCTGTCCATCCCTCTCAAATACACACACACCCTGTCCATCTCTCACACACTCTGTCCATTTCTCTCTCACACACACACTGTCCATTTCTATCTCACACACACTCTGTCCATCTCTCTCTCACATACACACCCTGTCCATCTCTCTCTCTCTCACACACAACCTGTCCATCTCTCTCTCTCTCACACACACACCCTCTCCATCTCTCTCTCACACACACACTCTGTGAATCTCTCCCTCACACACACTCTGTCCATCTCTCACACACACACTCTGTCCATCCCTCTCTCTCACACACCCTGTCCATCTCTATCTCACACACACTCTGTCCATCTCTCTCACACACACACTATCCCTGACACCCACTCTGTCCATCCCTCTCTCACACACACCCTGTCCATCTCTCTCTCTCACACACGCCCTGTCCATCTCTCTCTCTCACACACACACTCTGTCCATCTGTCTCAAACACACACACACCCTGTCTATCTCTCTCTCACATACACCCTGTCCATCTGTCTCTCACACACTCTGTCCATCTCTCTCTCTCTCAGACACACACTCTGTCCATCTCTCTCAAACACACACACACCCTGTCCATCTCTCTCAAATACAAACACACCCTGTCCATCTCTTTATCACACACACCCTGTACGTCTCTATCTCACACACACCCTGTCCATCTCTCTCTCTCACACTCTGTCCATCTCTCTCTCCCTGACACACACACACACCCTGTCCATCTCTCTCTCACACACTCTGTCCGTCTCTCTCTCACACACACCCTGTCCATCTCTATCTCTCACACATCCTGTCCATCTCTCTCTCTCTCACACACACTCTGTCCATCTCTCTCTCACACACACACACCCTGTCCATCTCTATCTCACACACACCCTGCCCATCTCTATCTCACACACACTTTGTCCATCTCTCTCTCTCTCACACACACTCTGTCCATCTCTCTCAAACGCACACACACCGTGTCCATCTCTCTATCACACACACTCTGTCCATCTCTCTCTCTCACACACACACACTATGTCCATCTCTCTCAAATACACACACCCTGTCCATCTCTATCTCACACACACTCTGTCCATCTCTCTCTCTCTCTCACACACACACTCTGTCCATCTCTCTCAAACACACACACACCCTGTCCATCTCTCTCTCACACACTCTGTCCATCTCTCTCTCACCCATACACCCTGTCCATCTCTCTCTCTCTCAGACACACACTCTGTCCATCTGTCTCAAACACACACACACCCTGTACATCTCTTTCTCACACGCTCTGTCCATCTCTCTCACACACACTCTGTCCATCCCTCTCTCTCAGACACAGATTCTGTCCATCTCTCTCAAACACACACACACCCTGTCCATCTCTCTCTCACACACACTCTGTCCATCTCTCTCACACACACTCTATCCATCTCCCTCTCACACACACCCTGTCTATCTCTATCTCAACCACACTCTGTCCATCTCTCTCTCACACACACTCTGTCCATCTCTCTCTCTCTCACACACACACCCTGTCCATCTCTCTCTCTCACACACACACACTGTTCATCTCTCTCTCTCACACACACACACACTCTGTCCATCCCTCTCAAATACACACACACCCTGTCCATCTCTCACACACTCTGTCCATCTCTCTCTCACACACACCCTGTCCATCTCTATCTCAACCACACTCTGTCCATCTCTCTCTCTCTCACACACACACACTCTGTCCATCTGTCTCAAACACACACGCACCCTGTCCATCTCTCTCTCACACACACCCTGTCCATCTCTCTCTCACACACTCTGTCCATCTCTCTCTCTCTCTCAGACACACACTCTGTCCATCTCTCTCAAACACACACACACCCTGTCCATCTCTATCTCACACACACTCTGTCCATCTCTCTCTCAGACGCTGTGTCCATCTCTCACACACACACTCTATCCATCCTTCTCTCTCAGACAACCTGTCCATCTCTATCTCACACACACTCTGTCCATCTCTCTCTCTCTCACACACACTCTGTCCATCTGTCTCAAACACACACACACCCTGTCCATCTCTATCTCACACACACCCTGTCCATCGCTATCTCACACATACTCTGTCCATCTCTCTCTCACACACACCCTGTCCATCTCTATCTCACACACACTCTCTGTCCATCTCTCTCAAACACACACACACCCTGTCCATCTCTCTCTCACACACAACCTGTCCATCACTCTCTCACACACACTCTATTCATCTCTCTCTCACACCCAGTCTGTCCATCTCCCTCAAACACACACACCCTGTCCATCTCTCTCTCACACACAACCTGTCCATCACTCTCTCACACACACTCTGTTCATCTCTCTCTCACACACATCCTGTCCATCTCTCTCAAACACACACACACCCTGTCCATCTCTCTCTCACACGATCTGTCCATCTCTCACACACACACTCTATCCATCCTTCTCTCTCAGACACCCTGTCCATCTCTATCTCACACACACTCTGTCCATCTCTCTCTCTCTCACACACACCCTGTCCATCTCTCTCTCACACACTCTGTCCATCTCTCTCTCACACACACCCTGTCCATCTCTCTCTCCACACTCTGTCCAGCTCTCTCTCTCTCAGACACACATTCTGTCCATCTCTCTCAAACACACACACACCCTGTCCATCTCTCTCTCACACACACTCTGTCCATCTCTATATCACACACACTCTGTCCATCTCTCTCTCTCTCACACACACACTCTGTCCATCTCTCTCTCACACACACACTCTGTCCATCTCTCTCAAACACACACACACCCTGTCCATCTCTTTATCACACACACCCTGTACATCTCCATCTCACACACTCTGTCCATCTCACACACACACGCTGTCCATCTCTCTCTCTCACACTCTGTCCATCTATCTCTCTCTCACACACACACTCTGTCCATCTGTCTCAAACACACACACACCCTGTCCATCTCTCTCTCACACACACCCTGTCTATCTCTCTCTCACACACTCTGTCCATCTCTCTCTCTCTCAGACACACACTCTGTCCATCTCTCTCAGACACACACTCTGTCCATCTCTCTCAAGCACACACACACCCTGTCCATCTCTCTCTCACACACACCCTGTCCATCTCTATCTCAACCACACTCTGTCCATCTCTCTCTCTCTCACACACACACTCTGTCCATCTGTCTCAAACACACACACACCCTGTCCATCTCTCTCTCACACACACCCTGTCCATCTCTCTGTCACACACTCTGTCCATCTGTCTCTCTCTCAGACACATACTCTGTCCATCTCTCTCTCACACACACCCTGTCCATATCTCTCTCAGACACACACACACCCTGTCCATCTCTCTCTCACGCACACACTCTATCTGTCTCTCTCACACACACACACCCTGTCCATCTCTCTCTCACACACACCCTGTCCATCTCTATCTCACACACACACACTCTGTCCATCTCTCTCTCACACACACACACCCTGTCCATCTCTATCTCACACACACCCTGTCCATCTCTATCTCACACACACTCTGTCCATCTCTCTCAAACACACACCGTGTCCATTTCTCTCTCACACACACCCTGTCCATCTCTATCTCAGAAACACTCTGTCCATCTCTCTCTCTCACACACACACACTATGTCCATCTCTGTCAAATACACACACACCCTGTCCATCTCTCTCTCACGCACACACTCTGTCCATCTCTCTCAAACACACACCGTGTCCATCTCTATCTCACACACACCCTGTCCATCTCTATCTCACAAACACTCTGTCCATCTCTCTCTCACACACACCCTGTCCATCTCTATCTCACACACACTCTGTCCATCTCTCTCTCTCAGACATCCTGTCCATCTCTCTCTCACACACACTCTGTCCATCTCTCTCTCTCCCTCACACACACACTCTGTCCATCTCTCTCAAACACAGACACACCCTGTTCATCTCTCTCTCACACGCTCTGTCCATCTCTCACACACACACTCTGTCCATCCCTCTCTCTAAGACACCCTGTCCATCTCTCTCTCACACACACTCTGTCCATCTCTCTCACACACACACTATCCCTCACACACACACTCTGTCCATCTCTCTCTCTCTCACACACACACACACTCTGTCCATCTCTCTCAAACACACACACACCCTGTCCATCTCTCTCTCAGACGCTGTGTCCATCTCTCACACACACACTCTATCCATCCCTCTCTCTCAGACAACCTGTCCATCTCTATCTCACACACACTCTGTCCATCTCTCTCTCTCTCACACACACTCTGTCCATCTGTCTCAAACACACACACACCCTGTCCATCTCTATCTCACACACACCCTGTCCATCGCTATCTCACACATACTCTGTCCATCTCTCTCTCACACACACCCTGTCCATCTCTATCTCACACACACTCTCTGTCCATCTCTCTCAAACACACACACACCCTGTCCATCTCTCTCTCACACACAACCTGTCCATCACTCTCTCACACACACTCTGTTCATCTCCCTCAAACACACACACACCCTGTCTATCTCTCTCTCACACACAACCTGTCCATCACTCTCTCACACACACTCTGTTCATCTCTCTCTCACACCCACTCTGTCCATCTCTCTCAAACACAGACACACCCTGTCCATCTCTCTCTCACACGATCTGTCCATCTCTCTCTCACACACTCTGTCCATCTCTCTCTCTCTCAGACACACATTCTGTCCATCTCTCTCTCACACACTCTGTCCATCTCTCTCAAACACACACACACCCTGTCCATCTCTATCTCACACACACTCTGTCCATCTCTCTTTCTCTCACACACACACTCTGTCCATCTGTCTCCAACACACACACACACCCTGTCCATCTCTTTATCACACACACCCTGTACATCTCTATCTCACACACTCTGTCCATCTCACACACACACTCTGTCCATATCTCTCAAACACACACACACCCTGTCCATCTCTCTCTCACACACACACACACCTTGTCCATCTCTCTCTCACGCACACACTCTATCTGTCTCTCTCACACAGACACCCTTTCCATCTCTTTCTCACACACACTCTGTCCATCTCTCACACACACACTCTGTCCAACTCTCTCTCACACACACACCCTGTCCATCTCTCTCTCTGACACACTCTGTCCATCTCTCTCTCTCTAACACACACACTCTGTCCATCTCTCTCAAATACACACACACCCTGTCCATCCCTCTCTCTCACACACACACACTGTTCATCTCTCTCTCTCACACACACACACTCTGTCCATCTCTCTCAAATACACACACACCCTGTCCATCTCTCACACACTCTGTCCATCTCTCTCTCACACACACCCTGTCCATCTCTATCTCAACCACACTCTGTCCATCTCTCTCTCTCTCACACACACACACTCTGTCCATCTGTCTCAAACACACACACACCCTGTCCATCACTCTCTCACACACACCCTGTCCATCTCTCTCTCACACACTCTGTCCATCTCTCTCTCTCTCAGACACACACTCTGTCCATCTCTCTCAAACACACACACACCCTGTCCATCTCTATCTCACACACACTCTGTCCATCTCTCTCTCTCTCACACACACACTCTGTCCATCTCTCTCAAACACACACACACACCCTGTCCATCTCTTTATCACACACACCCTGTACTTCTCTATCTCACACACTCTGTCCATCTCACACACACACGCTGTCCATCTCTCTCTCTCACACTCTGTCCATCTCTCTCTCTCTCACACACACACTCTGTCCATCTCTCTCAAACACACACACACTCTGTCCATCTCTCTCTCACACACTCTGTCCATCTCTCTCTCACACACACCCTGTCCATATCTCTCTCACACAACCCCTGTCCATCTCTATCTCACAAACACTCTGTCCATCTCTCTCTCTCACACACACACACTATGTCCATCTCTCTCAAATACACACACACCCTGTCCATCTCTCTCTCACACACACACTCTATCTGTCTCACACACACACACCCTGTCCATCTCTATCTCACACACACCCTGTCCATCGCTATCTCACACATACTCTGTCCATCTCTCTCTCACACACACCCTGTCCATCTCTATCTCACACACACTCTGTCCATCTCTCTCTCTCAGATACACCATGTCCATCGCTCTCTCATACGCTCTGTCCATCTCTCACACACACACACTCTGTCCATCCCTCTCTCTGACACCCTGTCCATCTCTATCTCACACACACTCTGTCCATCTCTCTCACACACACACTATCCCTCACACACACACTCTGTCCATCTCTCTCTCAGACGCCCTGTCCATCTCTCTCTCTCACACACACTCTGTCCATCTGTCTCAAACACACACACACCCTGTCCATCTCTCTCTCACACACACCCTGTCTATCTCTCTCTCACACACTCTGTCCATCTCTCTTCTCTCAGACACACACTCTGTCCATCTCTCTCAAACACACACACACCCTGTCCATCTCTCTCTCACACACACCCTGTCCATCTCTATCTCAACCACACTCTGTCCATCTCTCTCCCTCTCACACACACACTCTGTCCATCTGTCTCAAACACACACACACCCTGTCCATCTCTCTCTCACACACACCCTGTCCATCTCTCTCTCACACACTCTGTCCATCTCTCTCTCTCTCAGACACATACTCTGTCCATCTCTCTCAAACACTCACACACCCTGTCCATCTCTATCTCACACACACTCTGCCCATCTCACACACACACTCTGTCCATCTCTTTCTCTCTCACACACCCTGTCCATCACTCTCTCTCACACTCTGTCCATCTCTCTCTCTCTCACACACACTCTGTCCATCTCTCTCAAACACACACACACCCTGTCCATCTCTCTCTCACACACTCTGTCCATCTCTCTCTCACACACACCCTGTCCATATCTCTCTCACACACACACACACCCTGTCCATCTCTCTCTCACGCACACACTCTATCTGTCTCTCTCACACACACACACCCTGTCCATCTCTCTCTCACACGCACCCTGTCCATCTCTATCTCACACACACTCTGTCCATCTCTCACGCACACACTCTGTCCAACTCTCTTTCACACACTCACCCTGTCCATCTCTCTCACACACACACTCTGTCTATCTCTCTCAAACACACACACACCGTGTCCATCTCTCTCTCACACACACACCCTGTCCATCACTCTCTCACACACACACACTATCCATCTCTCTCTCTCACACACACACACACACTCTGTCCATCCCTCTCAAATACACACACACCCTGTCCATCTCTCACACACTCTGTCCATTTCTCTCTCACACACACACTGTCCATTTCTATCTCACACACACTCTGTCCATCTCTCTCTCACATACACACCCTGTCCATCTCTCTCTCTCTCACACACAACCTGTCCATCTCTCTCTCTCTCACACACACACCCTCTCCATCTCTCTCTCACACACACACTCTGTGAATCTCTCCCTCACACACACTCTGTCCATCTCTCACACACACACTCTGTCCATCCCTCTCTCTCACACACCCTGTCCATCTCTATCTCACACACACTCTGTCCATCTCTCTCACACACACACTATCCCTGACACCCACTCTGTCCATCCCTCTCTCACACACACCCTGTCCATCTCTCTCTCTCACACACGCCCTGTCCATCTCTCTCTCTCACACACACACTCTGTCCATCTGTCTCAAACACACACACACCCTGTCTATCTCTCTCTCACATACACCCTGTCCATCTGTCTCTCACACACTCTGTCCATCTCTCTCTCTCTCAGACACACACTCTGTCCATCTCTCTCAAACACACACACACCCTGTCCATCTCTCTCAAATACAAACACACCCTGTCCATCTCTTTATCACACACACCCTGTACGTCTCTATCTCACACACACCCTGTCCATCTCTCTCTCTCACACTCTGTCCATCTCTCTCTCCCTGACACACACACACACCCTGTCCATCTCTCTCTCACACACTCTGTCCGTCTCTCTCTCACACACACCCTGTCCATCTCTATCTCTCACACATCCTGTCCATCTCTCTCTCTCTCACACACACTCTGTCCATCTCTCTCTCACACACACACACCCTGTCCATCTCTATCTCACACACACCCTGCCCATCTCTATCTCACACACACTTTGTCCATCTCTCTCTCTCTCACACACACTCTGTCCATCTCTCTCAAACGCACACACACCGTGTCCATCTCTCTATCACACACACTCTGTCCATCTCTCTCTCTCACACACACACACTATGTCCATCTCTCTCAAATACACACACCCTGTCCATCTCTATCTCACACACACTCTGTCCATCTCTCTCTCTCTCTCACACACACACTCTGTCCATCTCTCTCAAACACACACACACCCTGTCCATCTCTCTCTCACACACTCTGTCCATCTCTCTCTCACCCATACACCCTGTCCATCTCTCTCTCTCTCAGACACACACTCTGTCCATCTGTCTCAAACACACACACACCCTGTACATCTCTTTCTCACACGCTCTGTCCATCTCTCTCACACACACTCTGTCCATCCCTCTCTCTCAGACACAGATTCTGTCCATCTCTCTCAAACACACACACACCCTGTCCATCTCTCTCTCACACACACTCTGTCCATCTCTCTCACACACACTCTATCCATCTCCCTCTCACACACACCCTGTCTATCTCTATCTCAACCACACTCTGTCCATCTCTCTCTCACACACACTCTGTCCATCTCTCTCTCTCTCACACACACACTCTGTCTATCTCTCTCAAACACACACACACCGTGTCCATCTCTCTCTCACACACACACCCTGTCCATCTCTCACACACTCTATCCATCTCTCTCTCACACACACCCTGTCCATATCTCTCTCACACACCCTGTCCATCTCTCTCTCACACACACCCTGTCCATCTCTCTCTCACACACTCTGTCCATCTCTCTCTCACACACACCCTGTCCATATCTCTCTCACACACACACACACCCTGTCCATCTCTCTCTCACGCACACACTCTATCTGTCTCTCTCACACACACACACCCTGTCCATCTCTCTCTCACACGCACCCTGTCCATCTCTATCTCACACACACTCTGTCCATCTCTCACGCACACACTCTGTCCAACTCTCTTTCACACACACACCCTGTCCATCTCTCTCTCTCACACACTTTGTCTATCTCTCTCTCTCTAACACACACACTCTGTCCATCTCTCTCAAACACACACACACCCTGTCCATCTCTCTCTTACACACACAGACTATCCATCTCTCTCTCTCACACACACACACACACACTCTGTCCATCCCTCTCAAATACACACACACCCTGTCCATCTCTCACACACTCTGTCCATCTCTCTCTCACACACACCCTGTCCATTTCTATCTCACACACACTCTGTCCATCTCTCTCTCACATACACACCCTGTCCATCTCTCTCTCTCTCACACACAACCTGTCCATCTCTCTCTCTCTCACATACACACCCTGTCCATCTCTCTCTCACATACACACTCTGTGAATCTCTCCCTCACACACACTCTGTCCATCTCTCACACACACACTCTGTCCATCCCTCTCTCTCACACACCCTGTCCATCTCTATCTCACACACACTCTGTCCATCTCTCTGACACACACACTATCCCTCACACCCACTCTGTCCATCTCTCTCTCACACACACCCTGTCCATCTCTCTCTCTCACACACGCCCTGTCCATCTCTCTCTCTCACACACACACTCTGTCCATCTGTCTCAAACACACACACACCCTGTCTATCTCTCTCTCACATACACCCTGTCCATCTCTCTCTCACACACTCTGTCCATCTCTCTCTCTCTCAGACACACACTCTGTCCATCTCTCTCAAACACACACACACCCTGTCCATCTCTATCTCACACACACTCTGTCCATCTCTCTCTCTCTCACACCCACACTCTGTCCATCTCTCTCAAACACACACACACCCTGTCCATCTCTCTCAAATACAAACACACCCTGTCCATCTCTTTATCACACACACCCTGTACATCTCTATCTCACACACACCCTGTCCATCTCTCTCTCTCACACTCTGTCCATCTCTCTCTCCCTGACACACACACACACACCCTGTCCATCTCTCTCTCACACACTCTGTCCATCTCTCTCTCACACACACCCTGTCCATCTCTATCTCTCACACATCCTGTCCATCTCTCTCTTTCTCACACACACTCTGTCCATCTCTCTCTCACACACACACACCCTGTCCATCTCTATCTCACACACACCCTGCCTATCTCTATCTCACACACACTTTGTCCATCTCTCTCTCTCTCACACACACTCTGTCCATCACTCTCAAACGCACACACACCGTGTCCATCTCTCTCTCACACACACTCTGTCCATCTCTCTCTCTCACACACACACACACTATGTCCATCTCTCTCAAATACACACACCCTGTCCATCTCTATCTCACACACACTCTGTCCATCTCTCTCTCTCTCTCACACACACACTCTGTCCATCTCTCTCAAACACACACACACCTTGTCCATCTCTCTCTCACACACACCCTGTCCATCTCTCTCTCACACACTCTGTCCATCTCTCTCTCTCTCACACACACTCTGTCCATCTCTCTCAAACGCACACACACCGTGTCCATCTCTCTCTCACACACACTCTGTCCATCTCTCTCTCTCACACACAGACACACTATGTCCATCTCTCTCAAATACACACACCCTGTCCATCTCTCTCTCACACACACCCTGTCCAACTCTCTCTCACCCATACACCCTGTCCATCTCTCTCTCTCTCAGACACACACTCTGTCCATCTGTCTCAAACACACACACACCCTGTCCATCTCTCTCTCACACACACCCTGTCCATCTCTCTCTCACACACTCTGTCCATCTCTCTCTCTCTCTCAGACACACACTCTGTCCATCTCTCTCTCACACACACCCTGTCCATCTCTCTCTCACACACACCCTGTCCATCTCTCTCTCAACCACACTCTGTCCATCTCACTCTCTCTCAGACACATACTCTGTCCATCTCTCTCAAACACACACACACCCTGTCCATCTCTCTCTCACACACTCTGTCCATCTCTCTCAAAGACACACACACCCTGTCCATCTCTTTCTCACACGCTCTGTCCATCTCTCACACACACACTCTGTACATCCCTCTCTCTCAGACACACATTCTGTCCATCTCTCTCAAACACACACACACCCTGTCCATCTCTCTCTCACACACACTCTGTCCATCTCTCTCTCTCTCACACACACACTCTGTCTATCTCTCTCAAACACACACACACCGTGTCCATCTCTCTCTCACACACACCCTGTCCATATCTCTCTCACACACCCTGTCCATCTCTCTCTCACACACACTCTGTTCATCTCTCTCTCACACACACTCTGTCTATCTCTTTCACAGACACACACACTGTCCATCTCTCTCTCACACACACTGCCCATCTCTCTCTCTCTCAGACACACACTCTGTCCATCTCTCTCAAACACACACAAACCCTGTCCATCTCTATCTCTCACACACTCTGTCCATCTCTCTCAAAGACACACACACCCTGTCCATCTCTTTCTCACACGCTCTGTCCATCTCTCACACACACACTCTGTACATCCCTCTCTCTCAGACACACATTCTGTCCATCTCTCTCAAACACACACACACCCTGTCCATCTCTCTCTCACACACACTCTGTCCATCTCTCTCTCTCTCACACACACACTCTGTCTATCTCTCTCAAACACACACACACCGTGTCCATCTCTCTCTCACACACACCCTGTCCATATCTCTCTCACACACCCTGTCCATCTCTCTCTCACACACACTCTGTTCATCTCTCTCTCACACACACTCTGTCTATCTCTTTCACAGACACACACACTGTCCATCTCTCTCTCACACACACTGCCCATCTCTCTCTCTCTCAGACACACACTCTGTCCATCTCTCTCAAACACACACAAACCCTGTCCATCTCTATCTCACACACACTCTGTCCATCTCTCTCTCTCTCCCACACACACTCTGTCCATCTCTTTATCACACACACGCTGTACATCTCTATCTCACACACTCTGTCCATCTCACACACACACGCTGTCCATCTCTCTCTCTCTCACACCCTGTCCATCTCTCTCTCTCTCACACACACACTCTGTCCCTCTCTCTCTCACACACTCTGACCATCTCTCTCTCACACTCACCCTGTCCGTATCTCTCTCACACACACACACACCCTGTCCATCTCTCTCTCACGCACACACTCTATCTGTCTCTCTCACACACACACACTGTCCATCTCTCTCTCACACGCACCCTGTCCATCTCTATCTCACACACACTCTGTCCATCTCTCACGCACACACTCTGTCCAACTCTCTTTCACACACACACCCTGTCCATCTCTCTCTCTCAGACACTTTGTCTATCTCTCTCTCTCTAACACACACACTCTGTCCATCTCTCTCAAACACACACACACCCTGTCCATCTCTCTCTCACACACACACACTATCCATCTCTCTCTGTCACACACACACACCCTGTACATCTCTATCTCGCACACTCTGTCCATCTCACACACACACGCTGTCCATCTCTCTCTCTCATACTCTGTCCATCTCTCTCTCTCTCACACACACACACTCTGTCCATCTCTCTCAAAAACACACACACCCTGTCCATATCTCTCTCACACACACACACACACCCTGTCCATCTCTCTCTCACGCACAGACTCTATCTGTCTCTCTCACACACACACACCCTGTCCATCTCTCTCTCACACACACTCTGTCCATCTCTCACGCACACACTCTGTCCAACTCTCTTTCACACACACACCCTGTCCATCTCTCTCTCTCAGACACTTTGTCTATCTCTCTCTCTCTAACACACACACTCTGTCCATCTCTCTCAAACACACACACACCCTGTCCATCTCTCTCTCACACACACACACTATCCATCTCTCTCTGTCACACACACACACCCTGTACATCTCTATCTCGCACACTCTGTCCATCTCACACACACACGCTGTCCATCTCTCTCTCTCATACTCTGTCCATCTCTCTCTCTCTCACACACACACTCTGTCCATCTCACACACACACTCTGTCCATATCTCTCAAACACACACACACCCTGTCTATCTCTCTCTCACACACACACACACCTTGTCCATCTCTCTCTCACGCACACACTCTATCTGTCTCTCTCACACAGACACCCTTTCCATCTCTATCTCACACACACTCTGTCCATCTCTCACACACACACTCTGTCCAACTCTCTCTCACACACACACCCTGTCCATCTCTCTCTCTGACACACTCTGTCCATCTCTCTCTCTCTCTCACACACACTCTGTCCATCTCCCTCAAACACACACACACCCTGTCCGTCTCTCTCCCACACACAACCTGTCCATCACTCTTTCACACACACTCTGTTCATCTCTCTCTCACACACATCCTGTCCATCTCTCTCTCACACACACTCTGTCCATCTCTCTCTCTCTCACACACACAGTCTGTCCATCTCTCTCAAACACACACACACCCTGTCCATCTCTCTCTCACATGCTCTGTCCATCTCTCACACACACAGTCTGTCCATCCCTCTCTCTCAGACACCCTGTCCATCTCTATCTCACACACACTCTGTCCATGTCTCTCACACACACACTATCCCTCACACACACACTCTGTCCATCTCTCTCTCACACACACCCTGTCCATCTCTCTCTCACACGCCCTGTCCATCTCTCTCTCACACACCCTGTCCATCTCTCACACACACACTCTATCCATCCTTCTCTCTCACACGCCCTGTCCATCTCTCTCTCACACACCCTGTCCATCTCTCACACACACACTCTATCCATCCTTCTCTCTCAGACACCCGGTCCATCTCTATCTCACACACACTCTGTCCATCTCTCTCTCTCTCACACACACTCTGTCCATCTGTCTCAAACACACACACACCCTGTCCATCTCTCTCTCACACACACCCTGTCCATCTCTCTCTCACACACTCTGTCCATCTCTCTCTCTCTCAGACACATACTCTGTCCATCTCTCTCAAACACACACACACCCTGTCCATCTCTATCTCACACACACTCTGTCCATCTCTCTCTCTCTCACACACACACTCTGTCTATCTCTCTCAAACACACACACACCCTGTCCATTTCTTTATCACACACACCCTGTACATCTCTATCTCACACACACTCTGTCCATCTCACACACACACGCTGTCCATCTCTCTCTCTCTCACACACCCTGTCCATCACTCTCTCTCACACTCTGTCCATCTCTCTCTCACTCACACACACTCTGTCAATCTCTCTCACAGACACTCTGTCCATCTCTCTCTGACACACTCTGTGCATCTCTCTCTCACACACACCCTGTCCATATCTCTCTCACACACACACACACCCTGTCCATCTCTCTCTCACGCACACACTCTATCTGTCTCTCTCACACACACACACTCTGTCCATCTCTCTCTCTCACACACTTTGTCTATCTCTCTCTCTCTAACACACACACTCTGTCCATCTCTCTCAAACACACACACACCCTGTCCATCTCTCTCTCACACACACACACTATCCATCTCTCTCTCTCACACACACACACCCTGTCCATCTCTCACACACTCTGTCCATCTCTCTCTCACACACACTCTGTCCATCTCTCTCTCAGACACACCCTGTCCATATCTCTCTCACACACACACACCCTGTCCATCTCTCTCTCTCTCAGACACACACTCTATCTGTCTCTCTCACACACACACACACTCTGTCCATCCCTCTCAAATACACACACACCCTGTCCATCTCTCACACACTCTGTCCATCTCTCTCTCACACACACCCTGTCCATATCTCTCTCACACACACTCTGTCCATCTCTCTCTCTCTCACACACACTCTGTCCATCTCTCTCAAACACACACACACCGTGTCGATATCTCTCTCACACACACCCTGTCCATCTCTATCTCACAAACACTCTGTCCATCTCTCTCTCTCTCACACACACACACTATGTCCATCTCTCTCAAATACACACACACCCTGTCCATCTCTCTCTCACGCACACACTCCATCTGTCTCACACACACACACCCTGTCCATCTCTATCTCACACACACCCTGTCCATCGCTATCTCAAACATACTCTGTCCATCTCTCTCTCACACACACACTCTGTCCATCTCTCTCTCTCTCACACACACTCTGTCCATCTGTCTCAAACACACACACACCCTGTCCATCTCTCTCTCACACACACCCTGTCCATATCTCTCTCACACACACACACACACCCTGTCCATCTGTCTCTCACGCACACACTCTATCTGTCTCTCTCACACACACACACCCTGTCCATCTCTATCTCACACACACTCTGTCCATCTCTCACACACACACTCTGTCCAACTCTCTCTCACACACACACCCTGTCCATCTCTCTCTCTGACACACTCTGTCCATCTCTCTCTCTCTAACACACACACTCTGTCCATCTCTCTCAAATACACACACACCCTGTCCATCTCTCTCTCACACACACACACTGTTGATCTCTCTCTCTCACACACACACACTCTGTCCATCCCTTTCAAATACACACACACCCTGTCCATCTCTCACACACACTGTCCATCTCTATCTCACACACACCCTGTCCATCTCTATCTCACACACACTCTGTCCATCTCTCTCTCTCTCACACACACTCTGTCCATCTCTCGCAAACAGACGCACACCCTGTCCATCTCTATCTCACAAACACTCTGTCCATCTCTCTTTCTCTCACACACACACTCTGTCCATCTCTCTCAAACACACACACACACACCCTGTACATCTCTATCTCACACACTCTGTCCATCTCACACACACACGCTGTCCATCTCTCTGTCTCTCACACTCTGTCCATCTCTCTCTCTCACACACGCACACTATGTCCATCTCTCTCAAATACACACACACCCTGTCCATCTCTCTCTCACACACAACCTGTCCATCACTCTCTCACAAACACTCTGTTCATCTCCCTCTCACACACACTCTGTCCACCTCCCTCAAACACACACACACCCTGTCCATCTCTCTCTCACACACAACCTGTCCATCACTCTTTCACACACACTCTGTTCATCTCTCTCTCACACACATCCTGTCCATCTCTCTCTCATACACACTCTGTCCATCTCTCTCTCTCTCTCTCTCACATACACACTCTGTCCATCTCTCTCAAACACACACACACCCTGTCCATCTCTTTGTCACACGCTCTGTCCATCTCTCACACACACAGTCTGTCCATCCCTCTCTCTCAGACATCCTGTCCATCTCTATCTCACACACACCGTGTCCATCTCTCTCTCTCACACACACACTCTGTCCATCTGTCTCAAACACACACACACCCTGTCCATCTCTCTCTCACACACACCCTGTCCATCTCTCTCTCACACACTCTGTCCATCTCTCTCTCTCTCAGACACACACTCTGTGCATCTCTCTCAAACACACACACACCCTGTCCATCTCTTTATCACACACACCCTGTACATCTCCCTCTCTCTCACACACACACTCTGTCCATCCCTCTCTCTCAGACACCCTGTCCATCTCTATCTCACACACACTCTGTCCATCTCTCTCACACACACACTATCCCTCACACACACACTCTGTCCATCTGTCTCTCACACACCCTGTCCATCTCTCTCTCACACACTCTGTCCATCTCTCTCTCTCTCAGACACACACTCTGTCCATCTCTCTCAAACACACACACACCCTGTCCATCTCTATCTCACACACACTCTGTCCATCTCTCTCTCTCTCACACACACACTCTGTCCATCTCTCTCAAACACACACACACACCCTGTCCATCTCTTTATCACACACACCCTGTACTTCTCTATCTCACACACTCTGTCCATCTCACACACACACGCTGTCCATCTCTCTCTCTCACACTCTGTCCATCTCTCTCTCTCTCACACACACACTCTGTCCATCTCTCTCAAACACACACACACTCTGTCCATCTCTCTCTCTCAGACACACACACTATGTCCATCTCTCTCAAATACACACACCCTGTCCACCTCTATCTCACACACACTCTGTCCATCTCTCTCTCTCTCTCACACACACACTCTGTCCATCTCTCTCAAACACACACACACCCTGTCCATCTCTCTCTCACACACACCCTGTCCAACTCTCTCTCACCCATACACCCTGTCCATCTCTCTCTCTCTCAGACACACACTCTGTCCATCTGTCTCAAACACACACACACCCTGTACATCTCTTTCTCACACGCTCTGTCCATCTCTCACACACACACTCTGTCCATCCCTCTCTCTCAGACACACATTCTGTCCATCTCTCTCAAACACACACACACCCTGTCCATCTCTCTCTCACACACACTCTGTCCATCTCTCTCACACACACTCTATCCATCTCCCTCTCACACACACCCTGTCTATCTCTATCTCAACCACACTCTGTCCATCTCTCTCTCACACACACTCTGTCCATCTCTCTCACTCTCACACACACACTCTGTCTATCTCTCTCAAACACACACACACCGTGTCCATCTCTCTCTCTCACACACACACTCTGTCCATCTGTCTCAAACACACACACACCCTGTCCATCTCTCTCTCACACACACCCTGTCCATCTCTCTCTCACACACTCTGTCCATCTCTCTCTCTCTCAGACACACACTCTGGGCATCTCTCTCAAACACACACACACCCTGTCCATCTCTTTATCACACACACCCTGTACATCTCTCTCTCTCTCACACACACACTCTGTCCATCCCTCTCTCTCAGACACCCTGTCCATCTCTATCTCACACACACTCTGTCCATCTCTCTCACACACACACTATCCCTCACACACACACTCTGTCCATCTGTCTCTCACACACCCTGTCCATCTCTCTCTCACACACTCTGTCCATCTCTCTCTCTCTCAGACACACACTCTGTCCATCTCTCTCAAACACACACACACCCTGTCCATCTCTATCTCACACACACTCTGTCCATCTCTCTCTCTCTCACACACACACTCTGTCCATCTCTCTCAAACACACACACACACCCTGTCCATCTCTTTATCACACACACCCTGTACTTCTCTATCTCACACACTCTGTCCATCTCACACACACACGCTGTCCATCTCTCTCTCTCACACTCTGTCCATCTCTCTCTCTCTCACACACACACTCTGTCCATCTCTCTCAAACACACACACACTCTGTCCATCTCTCTCTCTCACACACACACACTATGTCCATCTCTCTCAAATACACACACCCTGTCCACCTCTATCTCACACACACTCTGTCCATCTCTCTCTCTCTCTCACACACACACTCTGTCCATCTCTCTCAAACACACACACACCCTGTCCATCTCTCTCTCACACACACCCTGTCCAACTCTCTCTCACCCATACACCCTGTCCATCTCTCTCTCTCTCAGACACACACTCTGTCCATCTGTCTCAAACACACACACACCCTGTACATCTCTTTCTCACACGCTCTGTCCATCTCTCACACACACACTCTGTCCATCCCTCTCTCTCAGACACACATTCTGTCCATCTCTCTCAAACACACACACACCCTGTCCATCTCTCTCTCACACACACTCTGTCGATCTCTCTCACACACACTCTATCCATCTCCCTCTCACACACACCCTGTCTATCTCTATCTCAACCACACTCTGTCCATCTCTCTCTCACACACACTCTGTCCATCTCTCTCACTCTCACACACACACTCTGTCTATCTCTCTCAAACACACACACACCGTGTCCATCTCTCTCTCACACACACACCCTGTCCATCTCTCACACACTCTATCCATCTCTCTCTCACACACACCCTGTCCATATCTCTCTCACACACCCTGTCCATCTCTCTCTCACACACACCCTGTCCATCTCTCTCTCACACACTCTGTCCATCTCTCTCTCACACACACCCTGTCCATATCTCTCTCACACACACACACACCCTGTCCATCTCTCTCTCACGCACACACTCTATCTGTCTCTCTCACACACACACACCCTGTCCATCTCTCTCTCACACGCACCCTGTCCATCTCTATCTCACACACACTCTGTCCATCTCTCACGCACACACTCTGTCCAACTCTCTTTCACACACACACCCTGTCCATCTCTCTCTCTCACACACTTTGTCTATCTCTCTCTCTCTAACACACACACTCTGTCCATCTCTCTCAAACACACACACACCCTGTCCATCTCTCTCTTACACACACACACTATCCATCTCTCTCTCTCACACACACACACACACACTCTGTCCATCCCTCTCAAATACACACACACCCTGTCCATCTCTCACACACTCTGTCCATCTCTCTCTCACACACACCCTGTCCAACTCTCTCTCACCCATACACCCTGTCCATCTCTCTCTCTCTCAGACACACACTCTGTCCATCTGTCTCAAACACACACACACCCTGTACATCTCTTTCTCACACGCTCTGTCCATCTCTCACACACACACTCTGTCCATCCCTCTCTCTCAGACACACATTCTGTCCATCTCTCTCAAACACACACACACCCTGTCCATCTCTCTCTCACACACACTCTGTCCATCTCTCTCACACACACTCTATCCATCTCCCTCTCACACACACCCTGTCTATCTCTATCTCAACCACACTCTGTCCATCTCTCTCTCACACACACTCTGTCCATCTCTCTCACTCTCACACACACACTCTGTCTATCTCTCTCAAACACACACACACCGTGTCCATCTCTCTCTCACACACACACCCTGTCCATCTCTCACACACTCTATCCATCTCTCTCTCACACACACCCTGTCCATATCTCTCTCACACACACTCTGTCCATCTCTCTCACACACACTCTATCCATCTCCCTCTCACACACACCCTGTCTATCTCTATCTCAACCACACTCTGTCCATCTCTCTCTCACACACACTCTGTCCATCTCTCTCACTCTCACACACACACTCTGTCTATCTCTCTCAAACACACACACACCGTGTCCATCTCTCTCTCTCACACACACACTCTGTCCATCTGTCTCAAACACACACACACCCTGTCCATCTCTCTCTCACACACACCCTGTCCATCTCTCTCTCACACACTCTGTCCATCTCTCTCTCTCTCAGACACACACTCTGTGCATCTCTCTCAAACACACACACACCCTGTCCATCTCTTTATCACACACACCCTGTACATCTCTCTCTCTCTCACACACACACTCTGTCCATCCCTCTCTCTCAGACACCCTGTCCATCTCTATCTCACACACACTCTGTCCATCTCTCTCACACACACACTATCCCTCACACACACACTCTGTCCATCTGTCTCTCACACACCCTGTCCATCTCTCTCTCACACACTCTGTCCATCTCTCTCTCTCTCAGACACACACTCTGTCCATCTCTCTCAAACACACACACACCCTGTCCATCTCTATCTCACACACACTCTGTCCATCTCTCTCTCTCTCACACACACACTCTGTCCATCTCTCTCAAACACACACACACACCCTGTCCATCTCTTTATCACACACACCCTGTACTTCTCTATCTCACACACTCTGTCCATCTCACACACACACGCTGTCCATCTCTCTCTCTCACACTCTGTCCATCTCTCTCTCTCTCACACACACACTCTGTCCATCTCTCTCAAACACACACACACTCTGTCCATCTCTCTCTCTCACACACACACACTATGTCCATCTCTCTCAAATACACACACCCTGTCCACCTCTATCTCACACACACTCTGTCCATCTCTCTCTCTCTCTCACACACACACTCTGTCCATCTCTCTCAAACACACACACACCCTGTCCATCTCTCTCTCACACACACCCTGTCCAACTCTCTCTCACCCATACACCCTGTCCATCTCTCTCTCTCTCAGACACACACTCTGTCCATCTGTCTCAAACACACACACACCCTGTACATCTCTTTCTCACACGCTCTGTCCATCTCTCACACACACACTCTGTCCATCCCTCTCTCTCAGACACACATTCTGTCCATCTCTCTCAAACACACACACACCCTGTCCATCTCTCTCTCACACACACTCTGTCGATCTCTCTCACACACACTCTATCCATCTCCCTCTCACACACACCCTGTCTATCTCTATCTCAACCACACTCTGTCCATCTCTCTCTCACACACACTCTGTCCATCTCTCTCACTCTCACACACACACTCTGTCTATCTCTCTCAAACACACACACACCGTGTCCATCTCTCTCTCACACACACACCCTGTCCATCTCTCACACACTCTATCCATCTCTCTCTCACACACACCCTGTCCATATCTCTCTCACACACCCTGTCCATCTCTCTCTCACACACACCCTGTCCATCTCTCTCTCACACACTCTGTCCATCTCTCTCTCACACACACCCTGTCCATATCTCTCTCACACACACACACACCCTGTCCATCTCTCTCTCACGCACACACTCTATCTGTCTCTCTCACACACACACACCCTGTCCATCTCTCTCTCACACGCACCCTGTCCATCTCTATCTCACACACACTCTGTCCATCTCTCACGCACACACTCTGTCCAACTCTCTTTCACACACACACCCTGTCCATCTCTCTCTCTCACACACTTTGTCTATCTCTCTCTCTCTAACACACACACTCTGTCCATCTCTCTCAAACACACACACACCCTGTCCATCTCTCTCTTACACACACACACTATCCATCTCTCTCTCTCACACACACACACACACACTCTGTCCATCCCTCTCAAATACACACACACCCTGTCCATCTCTCACACACTCTGTCCATCTCTCTCTCACACACACCCTGTCCAACTCTCTCTCACCCATACACCCTGTCCATCTCTCTCTCTCTCAGACACACACTCTGTCCATCTGTCTCAAACACACACACACCCTGTACATCTCTTTCTCACACGCTCTGTCCATCTCTCACACACACACTCTGTCCATCCCTCTCTCTCAGACACACATTCTGTCCATCTCTCTCAAACACACACACACCCTGTCCATCTCTCTCTCACACACACTCTGTCCATCTCTCTCACACACACTCTATCCATCTCCCTCTCACACACACCCTGTCTATCTCTATCTCAACCACACTCTGTCCATCTCTCTCTCACACACACTCTGTCCATCTCTCTCACTCTCACACACACACTCTGTCTATCTCTCTCAAACACACACACACCGTGTCCATCTCTCTCTCACACACACACCCTGTCCATCTCTCACACACTCTATCCATCTCTCTCTCACACACACCCTGTCCATATCTCTCTCACACACCCTGTCCATCTCTCTCTCACACACACCCTGTCCATCTCTCTCTCACACACTCTGTCCATCTCTCTCTCACACACACCCTGTCCATATCTCTCTCACACACACACACACCCTGTCCATCTCTCTCTCACGCACACACTCTATCTGTCTCTCTCACACACACACACCCTGTCCATCTCTCTCTCACACGCACCCTGTCCATCTCTATCTCACACACACTCTGTCCATCTCTCACGCACACACTCTGTCCAACTCTCTTTCACACACACACCCTGTCCATCTCTCTCTCTCACACACTTTGTCTATCTCTCTCTCTCTAACACACACACTCTGTCCATCTCTCTCAAACACACACACACCCTGTCCATCTCTCTCTTACACACACACACTATCCATCTCTCTCTCTCACACACACACACACACACTCTGTCCATCCCTCTCAAATACACACACACCCTGTCCATCTCTCACACACTCTGTCCATCTCTCTCTCACACACACCCTGTCCAACTCTCTCTCACCCATACACCCTGTCCATCTCTCTCTCTCTCAGACACACACTCTGTCCATCTGTCTCAAACACACACACACCCTGTACATCTCTTTCTCACACGCTCTGTCCATCTCTCACACACACACTCTGTCCATCCCTCTCTCTCAGACACACATTCTGTCCATCTCTCTCAAACACACACACACCCTGTCCATCTCTCTCTCACACACACTCTGTCCATCTCTCTCACACACACTCTATCCATCTCCCTCTCACACACACCCTGTCTATCTCTATCTCAACCACACTCTGTCCATCTCTCTCTCACACACACTCTGTCCATCTCTCTCACTCTCACACACACACTCTGTCCATCTCTCTCAAACACACACACACTCTGTCCATCTCTCTCTCTCAGACACACACACTATGTCCATCTCTCTCAAATACACACACCCTGTCCACCTCTATCTCACACACACTCTGTCCATCTCTCTCTCTCTCTCACACACACACTCTGTCCATCTCTCTCAAACACACACACACCCTGTCCATCTCTCTCTCACACACACCCTGTCCAACTCTCTCTCACCCATACACCCTGTCCATCTCTCTCTCTCTCAGACACACACTCTGTCCATCTGTCTCAAACACACACACACACCCTGTCCATCTCTTTATCACACACACCCTGTACTTCTCTATCTCACACACTCTGTCCATCTCACACACACACGCTGTCCATCTCTCTCTCTCACACTCTGTCCATCTCTCTCTCTCTCACACACACACTCTGTCCATCTCTCTCAAACACACACACACTCTGTCCATCTCTCTCTCTCAGACACACACACTATGTCCATCTCTCTCAAATACACACACCCTGTCCACCTCTATCTCACACACACTCTGTCCATCTCTCTCTCTCTCTCACACACACACTCTGTCCATCTCTCTCAAACACACACACACCCTGTCCATCTCTCTCTCACACACACCCGGTCCAACTCTCTCTCACCCATACACCCTGTCCATCTCTCTCTCTCTCAGACACACACTCTGTCCATCTGTCTCAAACACACACACACCCTGTACATCTCTTTCTCACACGCTCTGTCCATCTCTCACACACACACTCTGTCCATCCCTCTCTCTCAGACACACATTCTGTCCATCTCTCTCAAACACACACACACCCTGTCCATCTCTCTCTCACACACACTCTATCCATCTCCCTCTCACACACACCCTGTCTATCTCTATCTCAACCACACTCTGTCCATCTCTCTCTCACACACACTCTGTCCATCTCTCTCACTCTCACACACACACTCTGTCTATCTCTCTCAAACACACACACACCGTGTCCATCTCTCTCTCTCACACACACACTCTGTCCATCTGTCTCAAACACACACACACCCTGTCCATCTCTCTCTCACACACACCCTGTCCATCTCTCTCTCACACACTCTGTCCATCTCTCTCTCTCTCAGACACACACTCTGTGCATCTCTCTCAAACACACACACACCCTGTCCATCTCTTTATCACACACACCCTGTACATCTCTCTCTCTCTCACACACACACTCTGTCCATCCCTCTCTCTGAGACACCCTGTCCATCTCTATCTCACACACACTCTGTCCATCTCTCTCACACACACACTATCCCTCACACACACACTCTGTCCATCTGTCTCTCACACACCCTGTCCATCTCTCTCTCACACACTCTGTCCATCTCTCTCTCTCTCAGACACACACTCTGTCCATCTCTCTCAAACACACACACACCCTGTCCATCTCTATCTCACACACACTGTCCATCTCTCTCTCTCTCACACACACACTCTGTCCATCTCTCTCAAACACACACACACACCCTGTCCATCTCTTTATCACACACACCCTGTACTTCTCTATCTCACACACTCTGTCCATCTCACACACACACGCTGTCCATCTCTCTCTCTCACACTCTGTCCATCTCTCTCTCTCTCACACACACACTCTGTCCATCTCTCTCAAACACACACACACTCTGTCCATCTCTCTCTCTCACACACACACACTATGTCCATCTCTCTCAAATACACACACCCTGTCCACCTCTATCTCACACACACTCTGTCCATCTCTCTCTCTCTCTCACACACACACTCTGTCCATCTCTCTCAAACACACACACACCCTGTCCATCTCTCTCTCACACACACCCTGTCCAACTCTCTCTCACCCATACACCCTGTCCATCTCTCTCTCTCTCAGACACACACTCTGTCCATCTGTCTCAAACACACACACACCCTGTACATCTCTTTCTCACACGCTCTGTCCATCTCTCACACACACACTCTGTCCATCCCTCTCTCTCAGACACACATTCTGTCCATCTCTCTCAAACACACACACACCCTGTCCATCTCTCTCTCACACACACTCTGTCCATCTCTCTCACACACACTCTATCCATCTCCCTCTCACACACACCCTGTCTATCTCTATCTCAACCACACTCTGTCCATCTCTCTCTCACACACACTCTGTCCATCTCTCTCACTCTCACACACACACTCTGTCTATCTCTCTCAAACACACACACACCATGTCCATCTCTCTCTCACACACACACCCTGTCCATCTCTCACACACTCTATCCATCTCTCTCTCACACACACCCTGTCCATATCTCTCTCACACACCCTGTCCATCTCTCTCTCACACACACCCTGTCCATCTCTCTCTCACACATTCTGTCCATCTCTCTCTCACACACACCCTGTCCATATCTCTCTCACACACACACACACCCTGTCCATCTCTCTCTCACGCACACACTCTATCTGTCTCTCTCACACACACACACCCTGTCCATCTCTCTCTCACACGCACCCTGTCCATCTCTATCTCACACACACTCTGTCCATCTCTCACGCACACACTCTGTCCAACTCTCTTTCACACACACACCCTGTCCATCTCTCTCTCTCACACACTTTGTCTATCTCTCTCTCTCTAACACACACACTCTGTCCATCTCTCTCAAACACACACACACCCTGTCCATCTCTCTCTTACACACACACACTATCCATCTCTCTCTCTCACACACACACACACACACTCTGTCCATCCCTCTCAAATACACACACACCCTGTCCATCTCTCACACACTCTGTCCATCTCTCTCTCACACACACCCTGTCCAACTCTCTCTCACCCATACACCCTGTCCATCTCTCTCTCTCTCAGACACACACTCTGTCCATCTGTCTCAAACACACACACACCCTGTACATCTCTTTCTCACACGCTCTGTCCATCTCTCACACACACACTCTGTCCATCCCTCTCTCTCAGACACACATTCTGTCCATCTCTCTCAAACACACACACACCCTGTCCATCTCTCTCTCACACACACTCTGTCCATCTCTCTCACACACACTCTATCCATCTCCCTCTCACACACACCCTGTCTATCTCTATCTCAACCACACTCTGTCCATCTCTCTCTCACACACACTCTGTCCATCTCTCTCACTCTCACACACACACTCTGTCTATCTCTCTCAAACACACACACACCGTGTCCATCTCTCTCTCTCACACACACACTCTGTCCATCTGTCTCAAACACACACACACCCTGTCCATCTCTCTCTCACACACACCCTGTCCATCTCTCTCTCACACACTCTGTCCATCTCTCTCCCTCTCAGACACACACTCTGTGCATCTCTCTCAAACACACACACACCCTGTCCATCTCTTTATCACACACACCCTGTACATCTCCCTCTCTCTCACACACACACTCTGTCCATCCCTCTCTCTCAGACACCCTGTCCATCTCTATCTCACACACACTCTGTCCATCTCTCTCACACACACACTATCCCTCACACACACACTCTGTCCATCTGTCTCTCACACACCCTGTCCATCTCTCTCTCACACACTCTGTCCATCTCTCTCTCTCTCAGACACACACTCTGTCCATCTCTCTCAAACACACACACACTCTGTCCATCTCTCTCTCTCTCAGACACACACTCTGTCCATCTGTCTCAAACACACACACACCCTGTACATCTCTTTCTCACACGCTCTGTCCATCTCTCACACACACACTCTGTCCATCCCTCTCTCTCAGACACACATTCTGTCCATCTCTCTCAAACACACACACACCCTGTCCATCTCTCTCTCACACACACTCTGTCCATCTCTCTCACACACACTCTATCCATCTCCCTCTCACACACACCCTGTCTATCTCTATCTCAACCACACTCTGTCCATCTCTCTCTCACACACACTCTGTCCATCTCTCTCACTCTCACACACACACTCTGTCTATCTCTCTCAAACACACACACACCGTGTCCATCTCTCTCTCACACACACACCCTGTCCATCTCTCACACACTCTATCCATCTCTCTCTCACACACACCCTGTCCATATCTCTCTCACACACCCTGTCCATCTCTCTCTCACACACACCCTGTCCATCTCTCTCTCACACACTCTGTCCATCTCTCTCTCACACACACCCTGTCCATATCTCTCTCACACACACACACACCCTGTCCATCTCTCTCTCACGCACACACTCTATCTGTCTCTCTCACACACACACACCCTGTCCATCTCTCTCTCACACGCACCCTGTCCATCTCTATCTCACACACACTCTGTCCATCTCTCACGCACACACTCTGTCCAACTCTCTTTCACACACACACCCTGTCCATCTCTCTCTCTCACACACTTTGTCTATCTCTCTCTCTCTAACACACACACTCTGTCCATCTCTCTCAAACACACACACACCCTGTCCATCTCTCTCTTACACACACACACTATCCATCTCTCTCTCTCACACACACACACACACACTCTGTCCATCCCTCTCAAATACACACACACCCTGTCCATCTCTCACACACTCTGTCCATCTCTCTCTCACACACACCCTGTCCATTTCTATCTCACACACACTCTGTCCATCTCTCTCTCACATACACACCCTGTCCATCTCTCTCTCTCTCACACACAACCTGTCCATCTCTCTCTCTCTCACATACACACCCTGTCCATCTCTCTCTCACACACACACTCTGTCCATCCCTCTCTCTCACACACCCTGTCCATCTCTATCTCACACACACTCTGTCCATCTCTGTGACACACACACTATCCCTCACACCCACTCTGTCCATCTCTCTCTCACACACACCCTGTCCATCTCTCTCTCTCACACACGCCCTGTCCATCTCTCTCTCTCACACACACACTCTGTCCATCTGTCTCAAACACACACACACCCTGTCTATCTCTCTCTCACATACACCCTGTCCATCTCTCTCTCACACACTCTGTCCATCTCTCTCTCTCTCAGACACACACTCTGTCCATCTCTCTCAAACACACACACACCCTGTCCATCTCTATCTCACACACATTCTGTCCATCTCTCTCTCTCTCACACCCACACTCTGTCCATCTCTCTCAAACACACACACACCCTGTCCATCTCTCTCAAATACAAACACACCCTGTCCATCTCTTTATCACACACACCCTGTACATCTCTATCTCACACACACCCTGTCCATCTCTCTCTCTCACACTCTGTCCATCTCTCTCTCCCTGACACACACAAACACACACCCTGTCCATCTCTCTCTCACACACTCTGTCCATCTCTCTCTCACACACACCCTGTCCATCTCTATCTCTCACACATCCTGTCCATCTCTCTCTTTCTCACACACACTCTGTCCATCTCTCTCTCACACACACACACCCTGTCCATCTCTATCTCACACACACCCTGCCTATCTCTATCTCACACACACTTTGTCCATCTCTCTCTCTCTCACACACACTCTGTCCATCACTCTCAAACGCACACACACCGTGTCCATCTCTCTCTCACACACACTCTGTCCATCTCTCTCTCTCACACACACACACACTATGTCCATCTCTCTCAAATACACACACCCTGTCCATCTCTATCTCACACACACTCTGTCCATCTCTCTCTCTCTCTCACACACACACTCTGTCCATCTCTCTCAAACACACACACACCTTGTCCATCTCTCTCTCACACACACCCTGTCCATCTCTCTCTCACACACTCTGTCCATCTCTCTCTCTCTCACACACACTCTGTCCATCTCTCTCAAACGCACACACACCGTGTCCATCTCTCTCTCACACACACTCTGTCCATCTCTCTCTCTCACACCCAGACACACTATGTCCATCTCTCTCAAATACACACACCCTGTCCATCTCTCTCTCACACACACCCTGTCCAACTCTCTCTCACCCATACACCCTGTCCATCTCTCTCTCTCTCAGACACACACTCTGTCCATCTGTCTCAAACACACACACACCCTGTCCATCTCTCTCTCACACACACCCTGTCCATCTCTCTCTCACACACTCTGTCCATCTCTCTCTCTCTCTCAGACACACACTCTGTCCATCTCTCTCTCACACACACCCTGTCCATCTCTCTCTCACACACACCCTGTCCATCTCTCTCTCAACCACACTCTGTCCATCTCACTCTCTCTCAGACACATACTCTGTCCATCTCTCTCAAACACACACACACCCTGTCCATCTCTCACACACACACTCTGTACATCCCTCTCTCTCAGACACACATTCTGTCCATCTCTCTCAAACACACACACACCCTGTCCATCTCTCTCTCACACACACTCTGTCCATCTCTCTCTCTCTCACACACACACTCTGTCTATCTCTCTCAAACACACACACACCGTGTCCATCTCTCTCTCACACACACCCTGTCCATATCTCTCTCACACACCCTGTCCATCTCTCTCTCACACACACTCTGTTCATCTCTCTCTCACACACACTCTGTCTATCTCTTTCACAGACACACACACTGTCCATCTCTCTCTCACACACACTGCCCATCTCTCTCTCTCTCAGACACACACTCTGTCCATCTCTCTCAAACACACACACACCCTGTCCATCTCTATCTCACACACACTCTGTCCATCTCTCTCTCTCTCCCACACACACTCTGTCCATCTCTTTATCACACACACGCTGTACATCTCTATCTCACACACTCTGTCCATCTCACACACACACGCTGTCCATCTCTCTCTCTCTCACACCCTGTCCATCTCTCTCTCTCTCACACACACACTCTGTCCCTCTCTCTCTCACACACTCTGACCATCTCTCTCTCACACTCACCCTGTCCGTATCTCTCTCACACACACACACACCCTGTCCATCTCTCTCTCACGCACACACTCTATCTGTCTCTCTCACACACACACACTGTCCATCTCTCTCTCACACGCACCCTGTCCATCTCTATCTCACACACACTCTGTCCATCTCTCACGCACACACTCTGTCCAACTCTCTTTCACACACACACCCTGTCCATCTCTCTCTCTCAGACACTTTGTCTATCTCTCTCTCTCTAACACACACACTCTGTCCATCTCTCTCAAACACACACACACCCTGTCCATCTCTCTCTCACACGATCTGTCCATCTCTCTCTCACACACTCTGTCCATCTCTCTCTCTCTCAGACACACATTCTGTCCATCTCTCTCTCACACACTCTGTCCATCTCTCTCAAACACACACACACCCTGTCCATCTCTTTATCACACACACCCTGTACATCTCTATCTCACACACTCTGTCCATCTCACACACACACTCTGTCCATATCTCTCAAACACACACACACCCTGTCTATCTCTCTCTCACACACACACACACCTTGTCCATCTCTCTCTCACGCACACACTCTATCTGTCTCTCTCACACAGACACCCTTTCCATCTCTATCTCACACACACTCTGTCCATCTCTCACACACACACTCTGTCCAACTCTCTCTCACACACACACCCTGTCCATCTCTCTCTCTGACACACTCTGTCCATCTCTCTCTCTCTCTCACACACACTCTGTCCATCTCCCTCAAACACACACACACCCTGTCCGTCTCTCTCCCACACACAACCTGTCCATCACTCTTTCACACACACTCTGTTCATCTCTCTCTCACACACATCCTGTCCATCTCTCTCTCACACACACTCTGTCCATCTCTCTCTCTCTCACACACACAGTCTGTCCATCTCTCTCAAACACACACACACCCTGTCCATCTCTCTCTCACACGCTCTGTCCATCTCTCACACACACAGTCTGTCCATCCCTCTCTCTCAGACACCCTGTCCATCTCTATCTCACACACACTCTGTCCATGTCTCTCACACACACACTATCCCTCACACACACACTCTGTCCATCTCTCTCTCACACACACCCTGTCCATCTCTCTCTCACACGCCCTGTCCATCTCTCTCTCACACACCCTGTCCATCTCTCACACACACACTCTATCCATCCTTCTCTCTCAGACACCCGGTCCATCTCTATCTCACACACACTCTGTCCATCTCTCTCTCTCTCACACACACTCTGTCCATCTGTCTCAAACACACACACACCCTGTCCATCTCTCTCTCACACACACCCTGTCCATCTCTCTCTCACACACTCTGTCCATCTCTCTCTCTCTCAGACACATACTCTGTCCATCTCTCTCAAACACACACACACCCTGTCCATCTCTATCTCACACACACTCTGTCCATCTCTCTCTCTCTCACACACACACTCTGTCTATCTCTCTCAAACACACACACACCCTGTCCATTTCTTTATCACACACACCCTGTACATCTCTATCTCACACACACTCTGTCCATCTCACACACACACGCTGTCCATCTCTCTCTCTCTCACACACCCTGTCCATCACTCTGTCTCACACTCTGTCCATCTCTCTCTCACTCACACACACTCTGTCAATCTCTCTCACAGACACTCTGTCCATCTCTCTCTGACACACTCTGTGCATCTCTCTCTCACACACACCCTGTCCATATCTCTCTCTCACACACACACACCCTGTCCATCTCTCTCTCACGCACACACTCTATCTGTCTCTCTCACACACACACACTCTGTCCATCTCTCTCTCTCACACACTTTGTCTATCTCTCTCTCTCTAACACACACACTCTGTCCATCTCTCTCAAACACACACACACCCTGTCCATCTCTCTCTCACACACACACACTATCCATCTCTCTCTCTCACACACACACACCCTGTCCATCTCTCACACACTCTGTCCATCTCTCTCTCACACACACTCTGTCCATCTCTCTCTCAGACACACCCTGTCCATATCTCTCTCACACACACACACCCTGTCCATCTCTCTCTCTCTCAGACACACACTCTATCTGTCTCTCTCACACACACACACACTCTGTCCATCCCTCTCAAATACACACACACCCTGTCCATCTCTCACACACTCTGTCCATCTCTCTCTCACACACACCCTGTCCATATCTCTCTCACACACACTCTGTCCATCTCTCTCTCTCTCACACACACTCTGTCCATCTCTCTCAAACACACACACACCGTGTCGATATCTCTCTCACACACACCCTGTCCATCTCTATCTCACAAACACTCTGTCCATCTCTCTCTCTCTCACACACACACACTATGTCCATCTCTCTCAAATACACACACACCCTGTCCATCTCTCTCTCACGCACACACTCCATCTGTCTCACACACACACACCCTGTCCATCTCTATCTCACACACACCCTGTCCATCGCTATCTCACACATACTCTGTCCATCTCTCTCTCACACACACACTCTGTCCATCTCTCTCTCTCTCACACACACTCTGTCCATCTGTCTCAAACACACACACACCCTGTCCATCTCTCTCTCACACACACCCTGTCCATATCTCTCTCACACACACACACACACCCTGTCCATCTGTCTCTCACGCACACACTCTATCTGTCTCTCTCACACACACACACCCTGTCCATCTCTATCTCACACACACTCTGTCCATCTCTCACACACACACTCTGTCCAACTCTCTCTCACACACACACCCTGTCCATCTCTCTCTCTGACACACTCTGTCCATCTCTCTCTCTCTAACACACACACTCTGTCCATCTCTCTCAAATACACACACACCCTGTCCATCTCTCTCTCACACACACACACTGTTGATCTCTCTCTCTCACACACACACACTCTGTCCATCCCTTTCAAATACACACACACCCTGTCCATCTCTCACACACACTGTCCATCTCTATCTCACACACACCCTGTCCATCTCTATCTCACACACACTCTGTCCATCTCTCTCTCTCTCACACACACTCTGTCCATCTCTCGCAAACAGACGCACACCCTGTCCATCTCTATCTCACAAACACTCTGTCCATCTCTCTTTCTCTCACACACACACTCTGTCCATCTCTCTCAAACACACACACACACACCCTGTACATCTCTATCTCACACACTCTGTCCATCTCACACACACACGCTGTCCATCTCTCTGTCTCTCACACTCTGTCCATCTCTCTCTCTCACACACGCACACTATGTCCATCTCTCTCAAATACACACACACCCTGTCCATCTCTCTCTCACACACAACCTGTCCATCACTCTCTCACAAACACTCTGTTCATCTCCCTCTCACACACACTCTGTCCACCTCCCTCAAACACACACACACCCTGTCCATCTCTCTCTCACACACAACCTGTCCATCACTCTTTCACACACACTCTGTTCATCTCTCTCTCACACACATCCTGTCCATCTCTCTCTCATACACACTCTGTCCATCTCTCTCTCTCTCTCTCTCACATACACACTCTGTCCATCTCTCTCAAACACACACACACCCTGTCCATCTCTTTGTCACACGCTCTGTCCATCTCTCACACACACAGTCTGTCCATCCCTCTCTCTCAGACATCCTGTCCATCTCTATCTCACACACACCGTGTCCATCTCTCTCTCTCACACACACACTCTGTCCATCTGTCTCAAACACACACACACCCTGTCCATCTCTCTCTCACACACACCCTGTCCATCTCTCTCTCACACACTCTGTCCATCTCTCTCTCTCTCAGACACACACTCTGTGCATCTCTCTCAAACACACACACACCCTGTCCATCTCTTTATCACACACACCCTGTACATCTCCCTCTCTCTCACACACACACTCTGTCCATCCCTCTCTCTCAGACACCCTGTCCATCTCTATCTCACACACACTCTGTCCATCTCTCTCACACACACACTATCCCTCACACACACACTCTGTCCATCTGTCTCTCACACACCCTGTCCATCTCTCTCTCACACACTCTGTCCATCTCTCTCTCTCTCAGACACACACTCTGTCCATCTCTCTCAAACACACACACACCCTGTCCATCTCTATCTCACACACACTCTGTCCATCTCTCTCTCTCTCACACACACACTCTGTCCATCTCTCTCAAACACACACACACACCCTGTCCATCTCTTTATCACACACACCCTGTACTTCTCTATCTCACACACTCTGTCCATCTCACACACACACGCTGTCCATCTCTCTCTCTCACACTCTGTCCATCTCTCTCTCTCTCACACACACACTCTGTCCATCTCTCTCAAACACACACACACTCTGTCCATCTCTCTCTCTCAGACACACACACTATGTCCATCTCTCTCAAATACACACACCCTGTCCACCTCTATCTCACACACACTCTGTCCATCTCTCTCTCTCTCTCACACACACACTCTGTCCATCTCTCTCAAACACACACACACCCTGTCCATCTCTCTCTCACACACACCCTGTCCAACTCTCTCTCACCCATACACCCTGTCCATCTCTCTCTCTCTCAGACACACACTCTGTCCATCTGTCTCAAACACACACACACCCTGTACATCTCTTTCTCACACGCTCTGTCCATCTCTCACACACACACTCTGTCCATCCCTCTCTCTCAGACACACATTCTGTCCATCTCTCTCAAACACACACACACCCTGTCCATCTCTCTCTCACACACACTCTGTCCATCTCTCTCACACACACTCTATCCATCTCCCTCTCACACACACCCTGTCTATCTCTATCTCAACCACACTCTGTCCATCTCTCTCTCACACACACTCTGTCCATCTCTCTCACTCTCACACACACACTCTGTCTATCTCTCTCAAACACACACACACCGTGTCCATCTCTCTCTCTCACACACACACTCTGTCCATCTGTCTCAAACACACACACACCCTGTCCATCTCTCTCTCACACACACCCTGTCCATCTCTCTCTCACACACTCTGTCCATCTCTCTCTCTCTCAGACACACACTCTGTGCATCTCTCTCAAACACACACACACCCTGTCCATCTCTTTATCACACACACCCTGTACATCTCCCTCTCTCTCACACACACACTCTGTCCATCCCTCTCTCTCAGACACCCTGTCCATCTCTATCTCACACACACTCTGTCCATCTCTCTCACACACACACTATCCCTCACACACACACTCTGTCCATCTGTCTCTCACACACCCTGTCCATCTCTCTCTCACACACTCTGTCCATCTCTCTCTCTCTCAGACACACACTCTGTCCATCTCTCTCAAACACACACACACCCTGTCCATCTCTATCTCACACACACTCTGTCCATCTCTCTCTCTCTCACACACACACTCTGTCCATCTCTCTCAAACACACACACACACCCTGTCCATCTCTTTATCACACACACCCTGTACTTCTCTATCTCACACACTCTGTCCATCTCACACACACACGCTGTCCATCTCTCTCTCTCACACTCTGTCCATCTCTCTCTCTCTCACACACACACTCTGTCCATCTCTCTCAAACACACACACACTCTGTCCATCTCTCTCTCTCACACACACACACTATGTCCATCTCTCTCAAATACACACACCCTGTCCACCTCTATCTCACACACACTCTGTCCATCTCTCTCTCTCTCTCACACACACACTCTGTCCATCTCTCTCAAACACACACACACCCTGTCCATCTCTCTCTCACACACACCCTGTCCAACTCTCTCTCACCCATACACCCTGTCCATCTCTCTCTCTCTCAGACACACACTCTGTCCATCTGTCTCAAACACACACACACCCTGTACATCTCTTTCTCACACGCTCTGTCCATCTCTCACACACACACTCTGTCCATCCCTCTCTCTCAGACACACATTCTGTCCATCTCTCTCAAACACACACACACCCTGTCCATCTCTCTCTCACACACACTCTGTCGATCTCTCTCACACACACTCTATCCATCTCCCTCTCACACACACCCTGTCTATCTCTATCTCAACCACACTCTGTCCATCTCTCTCTCACACACACTCTGTCCATCTCTCTCACTCTCACACACACACTCTGTCTATCTCTCTCAAACACACACACACCGTGTCCATCTCTCTCTCACACACACACCCTGTCCATCTCTCACACACTCTATCCATCTCTCTCTCACACACACCCTGTCCATATCTCTCTCACACACCCTGTCCATCTCTCTCTCACACACACCCTGTCCATCTCTCTCTCACACACTCTGTCCATCTCTCTCTCACACACACCCTGTCCATATCTCTCTCACACACACACACACCCTGTCCATCTCTCTCTCACGCACACACTCTATCTGTCTCTCTCACACACACACACCCTGTCCATCTCTCTCTCACACGCACCCTGTCCATCTCTATCTCACACACACTCTGTCCATCTCTCACGCACACACTCTGTCCAACTCTCTTTCACACACACACCCTGTCCATCTCTCTCTCTCACACACTTTGTCTATCTCTCTCTCTCTAACACACACACTCTGTCCATCTCTCTCAAACACACACACACCCTGTCCATCTCTCTCTTACACACACACACTATCCATCTCTCTCTCTCACACACACACACACACACTCTGTCCATCCCTCTCAAATACACACACACCCTGTCCATCTCTCACACACTCTGTCCATCTCTCTCTCACACACACCCTGTCCAACTCTCTCTCACCCATACACCCTGTCCATCTCTCTCTCTCTCAGACACACACTCTGTCCATCTGTCTCAAACACACACACACCCTGTACATCTCTTTCTCACACGCTCTGTCCATCTCTCACACACACACTCTGTCCATCCCTCTCTCTCAGACACACATTCTGTCCATCTCTCTCAAACACACACACACCCTGTCCATCTCTCTCTCACACACACTCTGTCCATCTCTCTCACACACACTCTATCCATCTCCCTCTCACACACACCCTGTCTATCTCTATCTCAACCACACTCTGTCCATCTCTCTCTCACACACACTCTGTCCATCTCTCTCACTCTCACACACACACTCTGTCTATCTCTCTCAAACACACACACACCGTGTCCATCTCTCTCTCTCACACACACACTCTGTCCATCTGTCTCAAACACACACACACCCTGTCCATCTCTCTCTCACACACACCCTGTCCATCTCTCTCTCACACACTCTGTCCATCTCTCTCTCTCTCAGACACACACTCTGTGCATCTCTCTCAAACACACACACACCCTGTCCATCTCTTTATCACACACACCCTGTACATCTCCCTCTCTCTCACACACACACTCTGTCCATCCCTCTCTCTCAGACACCCTGTCCATCTCTATCTCACACACACTCTGTCCATCTCTCTCACACACACACTATCCCTCACACACACACTCTGTCCATCTGTCTCTCACACACCCTGTCCATCTCTCTCTCACACACTCTGTCCATCTCTCTCTCTCTCAGACACACACTCTGTCCATCTCTCTCAAACACACACACACCCTGTCCATCTCTATCTCACACACACTCTGTCCATCTCTCTCTCTCTCACACACACACTCTGTCCATCTCTCTCAAACACACACACACACCCTGTCCATCTCTTTATCACACACACCCTGTACTTCTCTATCTCACACACTCTGTCCATCTCACACACACACGCTGTCCATCTCTCTCTCTCACACTCTGTCCATCTCTCTCTCTCTCACACACACACTCTGTCCATCTCTCTCAAACACACACACACTCTGTCCATCTCTCTCTCTCACACACACACACTATGTCCATCTCTCTCAAATACACACACCCTGTCCACCTCTATCTCACACACACTCTGTCCATCTCTCTCTCTCTCTCACACACACACTCTGTCCATCTCTCTCAAACACACACACACCCTGTCCATCTCTCTCTCACACACACCCTGTCCAACTCTCTCTCACCCATACACCCTGTCCATCTCTCTCTCTCTCAGACACACACTCTGTCCATCTGTCTCAAACACACACACACCCTGTACATCTCTTTCTCACACGCTCTGTCCATCTCTCACACACACACTCTGTCCATCCCTCTCTCTCAGACACACATTCTGTCCATCTCTCTCAAACACACACACACCCTGTCCATCTCTCTCTCACACACACTCTGTCCATCTCTCTCACACACACTCTATCCATCTCCCTCTCACACACACCCTGTCTATCTCTATCTCAACCACACTCTGTCCATCTCTCTCTCACACACACTCTGTCCATCTCTCTCACTCTCACACACACACTCTGTCTATCTCTCTCAAACACACACACACCGTGTCCATCTCTCTCTCACACACACACCCTGTCCATCTCTCACACACTCTATCCATCTCTCTCTCACACACACCCTGTCCATATCTCTCTCACACACCCTGTCCATCTCTCTCTCACACACACCCTGTCCATCTCTCTCTCACACACTCTGTCCATCTCTCTCTCACACACACCCTGTCCATATCTCTCTCACACACACACACACCCTGTCCATCTCTCTCTCACGCACACACTCTATCTGTCTCTCTCACACACACACACCCTGTCCATCTCTCTCTCACACGCACCCTGTCCATCTCTATCTCACACACACTCTGTCCATCTCTCACGCACACACTCTGTCCAACTCTCTTTCACACACACACCCTGTCCATCTCTCTCTCTCACACACTTTGTCTATCTCTCTCTCTCTAACACACACACTCTGTCCATCTCTCTCAAACACACACACACCCTGTCCATCTCTCTCTTACACACACACACTATCCATCTCTCTCTCTCACACACACACACACACACTCTGTCCATCCCTCTCAAATACACACACACCCTGTCCATCTCTCACACACTCTGTCCATCTCTCTCTCACACACACCCTGTCCATTTCTATCTCACACACACTCTGTCCATTTCTCTCTCACATACACACCCTGTCCATCTCTCTCTCTCTCACACACAACCTGTCCATCTCTCTCTCTCTCACATACACACCCTGTCCATCTCTCTCTCACACACACACTCTGTCCATCCCTCTCTCTCACACACCCTGTCCATCTCTATCTCACACACACTCTGTCCATCTCTGTGACACACACACTATCCCTCACACCCACTCTGTCCATCTCTCTCTCACACACACCCTGTCCATCTCTCTCTCTCACACACGCCCTGTCCATCTCTCTCTCTCACACACACACTCTGTCCATCTGTCTCAAACACACACACACCCTGTCTATCTCTCTCTCACATACACCCTGTCCATCTCTCTCTCAGACACTCTGTCCATCTCTCTCTCTCTCAGACACACACTCTGTCCATCTCTCTCAAACACACACACACCCTGTCCATCTCTATCTCACACACACTCTGTCCATCTCTCTCTCTCTCACACCCACACTCTGTCCATCTCTCTCAAACACACACACACCCTGTCCATCTCTCTCAAATACAAACACACCCTGTCCATCTCTTTATCACACACACCCTGTACATCTCTATCTCACACACACCCTGTCCATCTCTCTCTCTCACACTCTGTCCATCTCTCTCTCCCTGACACACACACACACACCCTGTCCATCTCTCTCTCACACACTCTGTCCATCTCTCTCTCACACACACCCTGTCCATCTCTATCTCTCACACATCCTGTCCATCTCTCTCTTTCTCACACACACTCTGTCCATCTCTCTCTCACACACACACACCCTGTCCATCTCTATCTCACACACACCCTGCCTATCTCTATCTCACACACACTTTGTCCATCTCTCTCTCTCTCACACACACTCTGTCCATCACTCTCAAACGCACACACACCGTGTCCATCTCTCTCTCACACACACTCTGTCCATCTCTCTCTCTCACACACACACACACTATGTCCATCTCTCTCAAATACACACACCCTGTCCATCTCTATCTCACACACACTCTGTCCATCTCTCTCTCTCTCTCACACACACACTCTGTCCATCTCTCTCAAACACACACACACCTTGTCCATCTCTCTCTCACACACACCCTGTCCATCTCTCTCTCACACACTCTGTCCATCTCTCTCTCTCTCACACACACTCTGTCCATCTCTCTCAAACGCACACACACCGTGTCCATCTCTCTCTCACACACACTCTGTCCATCTCTCTCTCTCACACCCAGACACACTATGTCCATCTCTCTCAAATACACACACCCTGTCCATCTCTCTCTCACACACACCCTGTCCAACTCTCTCTCACCCATACACCCTGTCCATCTCTCTCTCTCTCAGACACACACTCTGTCCATCTGTCTCAAACACACACACACCCTGTCCATCTCTCTCTCACACACACCCTGTCCATCTCTCTCTCACACACTCTGTCCATCTCTCTCTCTCTCTCAGACACACACTCTGTCCATCTCTCTCTCACACACACCCTGTCCATCTCTCTCTCACACACACCCTGTCCATCTCTCTCTCAACCACACTCTGTCCATCTCACTCTCTCTCAGACACATACTCTGTCCATCTCTCTCAAACACACACACACCCTGTCCATCTCTCACACACACACTCTGTACATCCCTCTCTCTCAGACACACATTCTGTCCATCTCTCTCAAACACACACACACCCTGTCCATCTCTCTCTCACACACACTCTGTCCATCTCTCTCTCTCTCACACACACACTCTGTCTATCTCTCTCAAACACACACACACCGTGTCCATCTCTCTCTCACACACACCCTGTCCATATCTCTCTCACACACGCTGTCCATCTCTCTCTCACACACACTCTGTTCATAACTCTCTCTCACACACACTCTGTCTATCTCTTTCACAGACACACACACTGTCCATCTCTCTCTCACACACACTGCCCATCTCTCTCTCTCTCAGACACACACTCTGTCCATCTCTCTCAAACACACACACACCCTGTCCATCTCTATCTCACACACACTCTGTCCATCTCTCTCTCTCTCCCACACACACTCTGTCCATCTCTTTATCACACACACGCTGTACATCTCTATCTCACACACTCTGTCCATCTCACACACACACGCTGTCCATCTCTCTCTCTCTCACACCCTGTCCATCTCTCTCTCTCTCACACACACACTCTGTCCCTCTCTCTCTCACACACTCTGACCATCTCTCTCTCACACTCACCCTGTCCGTATCTCTCTCACACACACACACACCCTGTCCATCTCTCTCTCACGCACACACTCTATCTGTCTCTCTCACACACACACACTGTCCATCTCTCTCTCACACGCACCCTGTCCATCTCTATCTCACACACACTCTGTCCATCTCTCACGCACACACTCTGTCCAGCTCTCTTTCACACACACACCCTGTCCATCTCTCTCTCTCAGACACTTTGTCTATCTCTCTCTCTCTAACACACACACTCTGTCCATCTCTCTCAAACACACACACACCCTGTCCATCTCTCTCTCACACGCCCTGTCCATCTCTCTCTCTCACACACACACTCTGTCCATCTGTCTCAAACACACACACACCCTGTCTATCTCTCTCTCACATACACCCTGTCCATCTCTCTCTCAGACACTCTGTCCATCTCTCTCTCTCTCAGACACACACTCTGTCCATCTCTCTCAAACACACACACACCCTGTCCATCTCTATCTCACACACACTCTGTCCATCTCTCTCTCTCTCACACCCACACTCTGTCCATCTCTCTCAAACACACACACACCCTGTCCATCTCTCTCAAATACAAACACACCCTGTCCATCTCTTTATCACACACACCCTGTACATCTCTATCTCACACACACCTTGTCCATCTCTCTCTCTCACACTCTGTCCATCTCTCTCTCCCTGACACACACACACACACCCTGTCCATCTCTCTCTCACACACTCTGTCCATCTCTCTCTCACACACACCCTGTCCATCTCTATCTCTCACACATCCTGTCCATCTCTCTCTTTCTCACACACACTCTGTCCATCTCTCTCTCACACACACACACCCTGTCCATCTCTATCTCACACACACCCTGCCTATCTCTATCTCACACACACTTTGTCCATCTCTCTCTCTCTCACACACACTCTGTCCATCACTCTCAAACGCACACACACCGTGTCCATCTCTCTCTCACACACACTCTGTCCATCTCTCTCTCTCACACACACACACACTATGTCCATCTCTCTCAAATACACACACCCTGTCCATCTCTATCTCACACACACTCTGTCCATCTCTCTCTCTCTCTCACACACACACTCTGTCCATCTCTCTCAAACACACACACACCTTGTCCATCTCTCTCTCACACACACCCTGTCCATCTCTCTCTCACACACTCTGTCCATCTCTCTCTCTCTCACACACACTCTGTCCATCCCTCTCAAACGCACACACACCGTGTCCATCTCTCTCTCACACACACTCTGTCCATCTCTCTCTCTCACACCCAGACACACTATGTCCATCTCTCTCAAATACACACACCCTGTCCATCTCTCTCTCACACACACCCTGTCCAACTCTCTCTCACCCATACACCCTGTCCATCTCTCTCTCTCTCAGACACACACTCTGTCCATCTGTCTCAAACACACACACACCCTGTCCATCTCTCTCTCACACACACCCTGTCCATCTCTCTCTCACACACTCTGTCCATCTCTCTCTCTCTCTCAGACACACACTCTGTCCATCTCTCTCTCACACACACCCTGTCCATCTCTCTCTCACACACACCCTGTCCATCTCTCTCTCAACCACACTCTGTCCATCTCACTCTCTCTCAGACACATACTCTGTCCATCTCTCTCAAACACACACACACCCTGTCCATCTCTCACACACACACTCTGTACATCCCTCTCTCTCAGACACACATTCTGTCCATCTCTCTCAAACACACACACACCCTGTCCATCTCTCTCTCACACACACTCTGTCCATCTCTCTCTCTCTCACACACACACTCTGTCTATCTCTCTCAAACACACACACACCGTGTCCATCTCTCTCTCACACACACCCTGTCCATATCTCTCTCACACACCCTGTCCATCTCTCTCTCACACACACTCTGTTCATAACTCTCTCTCACACACACTCTGTCTATCTCTTTCACAGACACACACACTGTCCATCTCTCTCTCACACACACTGCCCATCTCTCTCTCTCTCAGACACACACTCTGTCCATCTCTCTCAAACACACACACACCCTGTCCATCTCTATCTCACACACACTCTGTCCATCTCTCTCTCTCTCCCACACACACTCTGTCCATCTCTTTATCACACACACGCTGTACATCTCTATCTCACACACTCTGTCCATCTCACACACACACGCTGTCCATCTCTCTCTCTCTCACACCCTGTCCATCTCTCTCTCTCTCACACACACACTCTGTCCCTCTCTCTCTCACACACTCTGACCATCTCTCTCTCACACTCACCCTGTCCGTATCTCTCTCACACACACACGCACCCTGTCCATCTCTATCTCACACACACTCTGTCCATCTCTCACGCACACACTCTGTCCAGCTCTCTTTCACACACACACCCTGTCCATCTCTCTCTCTCAGACACTTTGTCTATCTCTCTCTCTCTAACACACACACTCTGTCCATCTCTCTCAAACACACACACACCCTGTCCATCTCTCTCTCACACGATCTGTCCATCTCTCTCTCACACACTCTGTCCATCTCTCTCTCTCTCAGACACACATTCTGTCCATCTCTCTCTCACACACTCTGTCCATCTCTCTGAAACACACACACACCCTGTCCATCTCTATCTCACACACACTCTGTCCATCTCTCTTTCTCTCACACACACACTCTGTCCATCTGTCTCCAACACACACACACACCCTGTCCATCTCTTTATCACACACACCCTGTACATCTCTATCTCACACACTCTGTCCATCTCACACACACACTCTGTCCATATCTCTCAAACACACACACACCCTGTCTATCTCTCTCTCACACACACACACACCTTGTCCATCTCTCTCTCACGCACACACTCTATCTGTCTCTCTCACACAGACACCCTTTCCATCTCTATCTCACACACACTCTGTCCATCTCTCACACACACACTCTGTCCAACTCTCTCTCACACACACACCCTGTCCATCTCTCTCTCTGACACACTCTGTCCATCTCTCTCTCTCTCTCACACACACTCTGTCCATCTCCCTCAAACACACACACACCCTGTCCGTCTCTCTCCCACACACAACCTGTCCATCACTCTTTCACACACACTCTGTTCATCTCTCTCTCACACACATCCTGTCCATCTCTCTCTCACACAAACTCTGTCCATCTCTCTCTCTCTCACACACACAGTCTGTCCATCTCTCTCAAACACACACACACCCTGTCCATCTCTCTCTCACACGCTCTGTCCATCTCTCACACACACAGTCTGTCCATCCCTCTCTCTCAGACACCCTGTCCATCTCTATCTCACACACACTCTGTCCATGTCTCTCACACACACACTATCCCTCACACACACACTCTGTCCATCTCTCTCTCACACACACCCTGTCCATCTCTCTCTCACACGCCCTGTCCATCTCTCTCTCACACACCCTGTCCATCTTCACACACACACTCTATCCATCCTTCTCTCTCAGACACCCGGTCCATCTCTATCTCACACACACTCTGTCCATCTCTCTCTCTCTTACACACACTCTGTCCATCTGTCTCAAACACACACACACCCTGTCCATCTCTCTCTCACACACACCCTGTCCATCTCTCTCTCACACACTCTGTCCATCTCTCTCTCTCTCAGACACATACTCTGTCCATCTCTCTCAAACACACACACACCCTGTCCATCTCTATCTCACACACACTCTGTCCATCTCTCTCTCTCTCACACACACACTCTGTCTATCTCTCTCAAACACACACACACCCTGTCCATTTCTTTATCACACACACCCTGTACATCTCTATCTCACACACACTCTGTCCATCTCACACACACACGCTGTCCATCTCTCTCTCTCTCACACACCCTGTCCATCACTCTCTCTCACACTCTGTCCATCTCTCTCTCACTCACACACACTCTGTCAATCTCTCTCACAGACACTCTGTCCATCTCTCTCTGACACACTCTGTGCATCTCTCTCTCACACACACCCTGTCCATATCTCTCTCACACACACACACACCCTGTCCATCTCTCTCTCACGCACACACTCTATCTGTCTCTCTCACACACACACACTCTGTCCATCTCTCTCTCTCACACACTTTGTCTATCTCTCTCTCTCTAACACACACACTCTGTCCATCTCTCTCTCACACACACACACTATCCATCTCTCTCTCTCACACACACACACCCTGTCCATCTCTCACACACTCTGTCCATCTCTCTCTCACACACACTCTGTCCATCTCTCTCTCAGACACACCCTGTCCATATCTCTCTCACACACACACACCCTGTCCATCTCTCTCTCTCTCAGACACACACTCTATCTGTCTCTCTCACACACACACACACTCTGTCCATCCCTCTCAAATACACACACACCCTGTCCATCTCTCACACACTCTGTCCATCTCTCTCTCACACACACCCTGTCCATATCTCTCTCACACACACTCTGTCCATCTCTCTCTCTCTCACACACACTCTGTCCATCTCTCTCAAACACACACACACCGTGTCGATATCTCTCTCACACACACCCTGTCCATCTCTATCTCACAAACACTCTGTCCATCTCTCTCTCTCTCACACACACACACTATGTCCATCTCTCTCAAATACACACACACCCTGTCCATCTCTCTCTCACGCACACACTCCATCTGTCTCACACACACACACCCTGTCCATCTCTATCTCACACACACCCTGTCCATCGCTATCTCACACATACTCTGTCCATCTCTCTCTCACACACACACTCTGTCCATCTCTCTCTCTCTCACACACACTCTGTCCATCTGTCTCAAACACACACACACCCTGTCCATCTCTCTCTCACACACACCCTGTCCATCTCTCTCTCACACACTCTGTCCATCTCTCTCTCTCTCAGACACACAGTCTGTCCATCTCTCTCAAACACACACACACCCTGTCCATCTCTATCTCACACACTCTGTCCATCTCTCTCAAACACACACACACCCTGTCCATCTCTATCTCACACACACTCTGTCCATCTCTCTCTCTCTCAGACACACACTCTGTCAATCTCTCTCAAACACACACACACCCTGTCCATCTCTATCTCACACACACTCTGTCCATCTCTCTCTCTCTCACACACATCCTGTCCATCTCTCTCTCACACACACTCTGTCCATCTCTCTCTCTCTCTCTCACACACACACTCTGTCCATCTGTCTCAAACACACACACACCCTGTCCATCTCTCTCTCACACACACCCTGTCCATCTCTCTCTCACACACTCTGTCCATCTCTCTCAAACACACACACACCCTGTCCATCTCTATCTCACACACACTCTGTCCATCTCTCTCTCTCTCAGACACACACTCTGTCAATCTCTCTCAAACACACACACACCCTGTCCATCTCTATCTCACACACACTCTGTCCATCTCTCTCTTTCTCTCTCTCACACACACACTCTGTCCATCTCTCTCAAACACACACACACCCTGTCTATCTCTCTCTCACATGCTCTGTCCATCTCTCACACACACAGTCTGTCCATCCCTCTCTCTCAGACACCCTGTCCATCTCTATCTCACACACACTCTGTCCATCTCTCTCACACACACACTATCCCTCACACACACACTCTGTCCATCTCTCTCTCACACACACCCTGTCCATCTCTCTCACACATGCCCTGTCCATCTCTCTCTCACACACCCTGTCCATCTCTCACACACACACTATATCCATCCTTCTCTCTCAGACACCCTGTCCATCTCTATCTCACACACACTGTGTCCATCTCTCTCTTTCTCACACACACTCTGTCCATCTGTCTCAAACACACACACACCCTGTCCATCTCTCTCTCACACACACCCTGTCCATCTCTCTCTCACACACTCTGTCCATCTCTCTCTCTCTCAGACACACATTCTGTCCATCTCTCTCAAACACACACACACCCTGTCCATCTCTCTCTCACACACACTCTGTCCATCTCTATATCACACACACTCTGTCCATCTCTCTCTCTCTCACACACACACTCTGTCCATCTCTCTCTCACACACACCCTGTCCATGTCTGTCGCACACACTCTGTCCATCTCTCTCTCTCTCAGACACACACTCTGTCCATCTCTCTCAAACACACACACACCCTGTCCATCTCTATCTCACACACACTCTGTCTATCTGTCTCTCTCTCACACACACACTCTGTCCATCTCTCTCAAACACACACACACACCCTGTCCATCTCTTTATCACACACACCCTGTACATCTCCATCTCACACACTCTGTCCATCTCACACACACACGCTGTCCATCTCTCTCTCTCACACTCTGTCCATCTCTCTCTCTCTCACACACACACTCTGTCCATCTCTCTCAAACACACACACACCCTGTCCATCTCTCTCTCACACACTCTGTCCATCTCTCTCTCACACACACCCTGTCCATCTCTCTCTCACGCACACACTCTATCTGTCTCTCTGACACACACACACTCTGTCCAACTCTCTCTCACACACACACACCCTGTCCATCTCTCTCTCACACACACCCTGTCCATCTCTCTCTCACACACTCTGTCCATCTCTCTCTCTCTCAGACACACATTCTGTCCATCTCTCTCAAACACACACACACCCTGTCCATCTGTCTCAAACACACACCCTGTCCATCTCTCTCTCACACACTGTGTCCATCTCTCTCTCACACACACCCTGTCCATATCTCTCTCACACACACACACACCCTGTCCATCTCTCTCTCATGCACACACTCTATCTGTCTCTCTCACACACACACACCCTGTCCATCTCTCTCTAACACACACCCTGTCCATCTCTCTCTCACACACACCCTGTCCATCTCTCTCTCACACACTCTGTCCATCTCTCTCTCTCTCAGACACACATTCTGTCCATCTCTCTCAAACACACACACACCCTGTCCATCTCTCTCTCACACACACACTCTGTCCATCTGTCTCAAACACACACCCTGTCCATCTCTCTCTCACACACTGTGTCCATCTCTCTCTCACACACACCCTGTCCATATCTCTCTCACACACACACACACCCTGTCCATCTCTCTCTCACGCACACACTCTATCTGTCTCTCTCACACACACACACCCTGTCCATCTCTATCTCACACACACTCTGTCCTTCTCTCACACACACACTCTGTCCAACTCTCTCTCACACACACACACCCTGTCCATCTCTCTCTCACACACACCCTGTCCATGTCTCTCTCACACACTCTGTCCATCTCTCTCTCTCTCAGACACACATTCTGTCCATCTCTCTCAAACACACACACACCCTGTCCATCTCTCTCTCACACACACACCCTGTCCATCTCTATATCACACACACTCTGTCCATCTCTCTCTCTCTCACACACACACTCTGTCCATCTGTCTCAAACACACACCCTGTCCATCTCTCTCTCACACACTCTGTCCATCTCTCTCTCACACACACCCTGTCCATATCTCTCTCACACACACACACACCCTGTCCATCTTTCTCTCACGCACACACCCTGTCCATCTCTCTCTCACGCACACACTCTGTCTGTCTCTCTCACACACACACACCCTGTCCATCTCTCTCTAACACACACCCTGTCCATCTCTCTCTCACACACACGCTGTCCATCTCTCTCTCTCACACTCTGTCCATCTCTCTCTCTCTCTCTCACACACTCTGTCCATCTCTCTCTCACGCACACCCTGTCCATATCTCTCTCACACACACACACACACCCTGTCCATCTGTCTCTCACGCACACACTCTATCTGTCTCTCTCACACACACACACCCTGTCCATCTCTATCTCACACACACACCCTGTCCATCTCTCTCTCTGACACACTCTGTCCATCTCTCTCTCTCTAACACACACACTCTGTCCATCTCTCTCAAATACACACACACCCTGTCCATCTCTCTCTCTCTCAGACACACACTCCATCTGTCTCTCTCACACACACACACACTCTGTCCATCCCTCTCAAATACACACACACCCTGTCCATCTCTCACACACTCTGTCCATCTCTCTCTCACACACACTCTGTCCATCTCTCTCTCTCTCAGACACACATTCTGTCCATCTCTCTCAAACACACACACACCCTGTCCATCTCTCTCTCACACACACCCTGTCCATCTCTATATCACACACACTCTGTCCATCTCTATATCACACACACTCTGTCCATCTCTCTCTCTCTCACACACACACTCTGTCCATCTCTCTCTCACACACACCCTGTCCATGTCTGTCGCACACACTCTGTCCATCTCTCTCTCTCTCAGACACACACTCTGTCCATCTCTCTCAAACACACACACACCCTGTCCATCTCTATCTCACACACACTCTGTCCATCTGTCTCTCTCTCACACACACACTCTGTCCATCTCTCTCAAACACACACACACACCCTGTCCATCTCTTTATCACACACACCCTGTACATCTCCATCTCACACACTCTGTCCATCTCACACACACACGCTGTCCATCTCTCTCTCTCACACTCTGTCCATCTCTCTCTCTCTCACAGACACACTCTGTCCATCTCTCTCAAACACACACACACCCTGTCCATCTCTCTCTCACACACTCTGTCCATCTCTCTCTCACAAACACCCTGTCCATCTCTCTCTCACGCACACACTCTATCTGTCTCTCTGACACACACACACTCTGTCCAACTCTCTCTCACACACACACACCCTGTCCATCTCTCTCTCACACACACCCTGTCCATCTCTCTCTCACACACTCTGTCCATCTCTCTCTCTCTCAGACACACATTCTGTCCATCTCTCTCAAACACACACACACCCTGTCCATCTGTCTCAAACACACACCCTGTCCATCTCTCTCTCACACACTGTGTCCATCTCTCTCGCACACACACCCTGTCCATATCTCTCTCACACACACACACACCCTGTCCATCTCTCTCTCATGCACACACTCTATCTGTCTCTCTCACACACACACACCCTGTCCATCTCTCTCCAACACACACCCTGTCCATCTCTCTCTCACACACACCCTGTCCATCTCTCTCTCTCACACTCTGTCCATCTCTCTCTCTCTCTCTCACACACTCTGTCCATCTCTCTCTCACGCACACCCTGTCCATATCTCTCTCACACACACACACACACCCTGTCCATCTGTCTCTCTCACACTCTGTCCATCTCTCTCTCTCTCTCTCACACACTCTGTCCATCTCTCTCTCACGCACACCCTGTCCATATCTCTCTCACACACACACACACACCCTGTCCATCTGTCTCTCACGCACACACTCTATCTGTCTCTCTCACACACACACACCCTGTCCATCTCTATCTCACACACACACCCTGTCCATCTCTCTCTCTGACACACTCTGTCCATCTCTCTCTCTCTAACACACACACTCTGTCCATCTCTCTCAAATACACACACACCCTGTCCATCTCTCTCTCTCTCAGACACACACTCCATCTGTCTCTCTCACACACACACACACTCTGTCCATCCCTCTCAAATACACACACACCCTGTCCATCTCTCACACACTCTGTCCATCTCTCTCTCACACACACCCTGTCCATATCTCTCTCACACACACTCTGTCCATCTCTCTCTCTCTCACACACACTCTGTCCATCTCTCTCAAACACACATACACCGTGTCGATATCTCTCTCACACACACCCTGTCCATCTCTATCTCACAAACACTCTGTCCATCTCTCTCTCTCTCACACACACACACTATGTCCATCTCTCTCAAATACACACACACTCTGTCCATCTCACACACACACGCTGTCCATCTCTCTCTCTCACACTCTGTCCATCTCTCTCTCTCTCACAGACACACTCTGTCCATCTCTCTCAAACACACACACACCCTGTCCATCTCTCTCTCACACACTCTGTCCATCTCTCTCTCACAAACACCCTGTCCATCTCTCTCTCACGCACACACTCTATCTGTCTCTCTGACACACACACACTCTGTCCAACTCTCTCTCACACACACACACCCTGTCCATCTCTCTCTCACACACACCCTGTCCATCTCTCTCTCACACACTCTGTCCATCTCTCTCTCTCTCAGACACACATTCTGTCCATCTCTCTCAAACACACACACACCCTGTCCATCTGTCTCAAACACACACCCTGTCCATCTCTCTCTCACACACTGTGTCCATCTCTCTCGCACACACACCCTGTCCATATCTCTCTCACACACACACACACCCTGTCCATCTCTCTCTCACGCACACACTCTATCTGTCTCTCTCACACACACACACCCTGTCCATCTCTATCTCACACACACTCTGTCCTTCTCTCACACACACACTCTGTCCAACTCTCTCTCACACACACACACCCTGTCCATCTCTCTCTCACACACACCCTGTCCATGTCTCTCTCACACACTCTGTCCATCTCTCTCTCTCTCAGACACACATTCTGTCCATCTCTCTCAAACACACACACACCCTGTCCATCTCTCTCTCACACACACACCCTGTCCATCTCTATATCACACACACTCTGTCCATCTCTCTCTCTCTCACACACACACTCTGTCCATCTGTCTCAAACACACACCCTGTCCATCTCTCTCTCACACACTCTGTCCATCTCTCTCTCACACACACCCTGTCCATATCTCTCTCACACACACACACACCCTGTCCATCTCTCTCTCACGCACACACCCTGTCCATCTCTCTCTCACGCACACACTCTGTCTGTCTCTCTCACACACACACACCCTGTCCATCTCTCTCTAACACACACCCTGTCCATCTCTCTCTCACACACTCTGTCCATCTCTCTCAAACACACACACACACCCTGTCCATCTCTTTATCACACACACGCTGTCCATCTCTCTCTCTCTCACACTCTGTCCATCTCTCTCTCTCTCTCTCACACACTCTGTCCATCTCTCTCTCACGCACACCCTGTCCATATCTCTCTCACACACACACACACACCCTGTCCATCTGTCTCTCTCACACTCTGTCCATCTCTCTCTCTCTCTCTCACACACTCTGTCCATCTCTCTCTCACGCACACCCTGTCCATATCTCTCTCACACACACACACACACCCTGTCCATCTGTCTCTCACGCACACACTCTATCTGTCTCTCTCACACACACACACCCTGTCCATCTCTATCTCACACACACACCCTGTCCATCTCTCTCTCTGACACACTCTGTCCATCTCTCTCTCTCTAACACACACACTCTGTCCATCTCTCTCAAATACACACACACCCTGTCCATCTCTCTCTCTCTCAGACACACACTCCATCTGTCTCTCTCACACACACACACACTCTGTCCATCCCTCTCAAATACACACACACCCTGTCCATCTCTCACACACTCTGTCCATCTCTCTCTCACACACACCCTGTCCATATCTCTCTCACACACACTCTGTCCATCTCTCTCTCTCTCACACACACTCTGTCCATCTCTCTCAAACACACATACACCGTGTCGATATCTCTCTCACACACACCCTGTCCATCTCTATCTCACAAACACTCTGTCCATCTCTCTCTCTCTCACACACACACACTATGTCCATCTCTCTCAAATACACACACACCCTGTCCATCTCTCTCTCACGCACACACTCCATCTGTCTCACACACACACACCCTGTCCATCTCTATCTCACACACACCCTGTCCATCGCTATCTCACACATACTCTGTCCATCTCTCTCTCACACACACACTCTGTCCATCTCTCTCTCTCTCACACACACTCTGTCCATCTGTCTCAAACACACACACACCCTGTCCATCTCTCTCTAACACACACCCTGTCCATCTCTCTCTCACGCACACCCTGTCCATCTCTCTCAAACACACACACACACCCTGTCCATCTCTCTCTAACACACACCCTGTCCATCTCTCTCTCACACACTCTGTCCATCTCTCTCAAACACACACACACACCCTGTCCATCTCTTTATCACACACACGCTGTCCATCTCTCTCTCTCACACTCTGTCCATCTCTATCTCTCTCACACACACACTCTGTCCATCTCTCTCAAACACAGACACACCCTGTCCATCTCTCTCTCACACGCTCTGTCCATCTCTCTCTCACGCACACCCTGTCCATATCTCTCTCACACACACACACACACCCTGTCCATCTGTCTCTCACGCACACACTCTATCTGTCTCTCTCACACACACACACCCTGTCCATCTCTATCTCACACACACTCTGTCCATCTCTCACACTCACACTCTGTCCAACTCTCTCTCACACACACACCCTGTCCATCTCTCTCTCTGACACACTCTGTCCATCTCTCTCTCTCTAACACACACACTCTGTCCATCTCTCTCAAATACACACACACCCTGTCCATCTCTCTCTCTCTCAGACACACACTCTATCTGTCTCTCTCACACACACACACACTCTGTCCATCCCTCTCAAATACACACACACCCTGTCCATCTCTCACACACTCTGTCCATCTCTCTCTCACACACACCCTGTCCATATCTCTCTCACACACACTCTGTCCATCTCTCTCTCTCTCACACACACTCTGTCCATCTCTCTCAAACACACACACACCGTGTCGATATCTCTCTCACACACACCCTGTCCATCTCTATCTCACAAACACTCTGTCCATCTCTCTCTCTCTCACACACACACACTATGTCCATCTCTCTCAAATACACACACACCCTGTCCATCTCTCTCTCACGCACACACTCCATCTGTCTCACACACACACACCCTGTCCATCTCTATCTCACACACACCCTGTCCATCGCTATCTCACACATACTCTGTCCATCTCTCTCTCACACACACACTCTGTCCATCTCTCTCTCTCTCACACACACTCTGTCCATCTGTCTCAAACACACACACACCCTGTCCATCTCTCTCTCACACACACCCTGTCCATATCTCTCTGACACACACACACACACCCTGTCCATCTGTCTCTCACGCACACACTCTATCTGTCTCTCTCACACACACACACCCTGTCCATCTCTATCTCACACACACTCTGTCCATCTCTCACACACACACTCTGTCCAACTCTCTCTCACACACACACCCTGTCCATCTCTCTCTCTGACACACTCTGTCCATCTCTCTCTCTCTAACACACACACTCTGTCCATCTCTCTCAAATACACACACACCCTGTCCATCTCTCTCTCACACACACACACTGTTGATCTCTCTCTCTCACACACACACACTCTGTCCATCCCTTTCAAATACACACACACCCTGTCCATCTCTCACACACACTGTCCATCTCTATCTCACACACACCCTGTCCATCTCTATCTCACACACACTCTGTCCATCTCTCTCTCTCTCACACACACCCTGTCCATCTCTATCTCACAAACACTCTGTCCATCTCTCTTTCTCTCACACACACACTCTGTCCATCTCTCTCAAACACACACACACACACCCTGTACATCTCTATCTCACACACTCTGTCCATCTCACACACACACGCTGTCCATCTCTCTGTCTCTCACACTCTGTCCATCTCTCTCTCTCACACACGCACACTATGTCCATCTCTCTCAAACACACACACACCCTGTCCATCTCTCTCTCACACACAACCTGTCCATCACTCTTTCACACACACTCTGTTCATCTCTCTCTCACACACATCCTGTCCATCTCTCTCTCATACACACTCTGTCCATCTCTCTCTCTCTCTCTCTCACATACACACTCTGTCCATCTCTCTCAAACACACACACACCCTGTCCATCTCTTTGTCACACGCTCTGTCCATCTCTCACACACACAGTCTGTCCATCCCTCTCTCTCAGACATCCTGTCCATCTCTATCTCACACACACTCTGTCCATCTCTCTCACACACACACTATCGCTCACACACACACTCTGTCCATCTCTCTCTCACACACACCCTGTCCATCTCTCTCACACACACACACACTGTTCATCTCTCTCTCTCAGACACACATTCTGTCCATCTCTCTCAAACACACGCACACTCTGTCCATCTCTCTCTCTCTCAGACACACACTCTGTCCATCTCTCTCAAACACACACACACCCTGTCCATCTCTCTCTCACACACACCCTGTCCATCTCTATCTCACACACACCCTGTCCATCTCTCTCTCACACACCCTGTCCATCTCTCTCTCACACACACCCTGTCCATCTCTATATCATACAAATTCTGTCCATCTCTCTCTCTCACACACACACTCTGTCCATCTGTCTCAAACACACACACACCCTGTCCATCTCTCTCTCACACACACCCTGTCCATCTCTCTCTCACACACTCTGTCCATCTCTCTCTCTCTCAGACACACACTCTGTCCATCTCTCTCAAACAGACACACACCCTGTCCATCTCTTTATCACACACACCCTGTACATCTCTCTCTCTCTCACACACACACTCTGTCCATCCCTCTCTCTCAGACACCCTGTCCATCTCTATCTCACACACACTCTGTCCATCTCTCTCACACACACACTATCCCTCACACGCACACTCTGTCCATCTGTCTCTCACACGCCCTGTCCATCTCTCTCTCTCACACACACACTCTGTCCATCTGTCTCAAACAGACACACACCCTGTCCATCTCTCTCTCACACACACCCTGTCCATCTCTATCTCACACACAGTCTGTCCATCTCTCTCTCTCTCACACCACACACTCTGTCTATCTCTCTCAAACACACACACACCCTGTCCATTTCATTATCACACACACCCTGTACATCTCTATCTCACACACACTCTGTCCATCTCACACACACACTCTGTCCATCTCTTTCTCTCTCACACACCCTGTCCATCACTCTCTCTCGCACTCTGTCCATCTCCTTCTCTCTCAGACACAGTCTGTCCATCTCTCTCTCACACACACCCTGTCCATATCTCTCTCTCACACACACACACCCTGTCCATCTCTCTCTCACGCACACACTCTATCTGTCTCTCTCACACACACACACCCTGTCCATCTCTCTCTCACACGCACCCTGTCCATCTCTATCTCACACAGACTCTGTCCATCTCTCACGCACACACTCTGTCCAACTCTCTTTCACACACACACCCTGTCCATCTCTCTCTCTGACATACTTTGTCTATCTCTCTCTCTCTAACACACACACTCTGTCCATCTCTCTCAAACACACACACACCCTGTCCATCTCTCTGTCACACACACACACTATCCATCTCTCTCTCTCACACACACACACACTGTCCATCTCTCACACACTCTGTCCATCTCTCTCTCACACACACTCTGTCCATCTCTCTCTCAGACACACCCTGCCCATATCTCTCTCACACACACACACCCTGTCCATCTCTCTCTCTCTCAGACACACACTCTATCTGTCTCTCTCACACACACACACACTCTGTCCATCCCTCTCAAATACACACACACCCTGTCCATCTCTCACACACTCTGTCCATCTCTCTCTCACACACACCCTGTCCATATCTCTCTCACACACACTCTGTCCATCTCTCCCAAACACACACACACCGTGTCCATATCTCTCTCACACACACCCTGTCCGTCTCTATCTCACAAACACTCTGTCCATCTCTCTCTCTCACACACACACTATGTCCATCTCTCTCAAATACACACACACCCTGTCCATCTCTCTCTCACGCACACACTCCATCTGTCTCACACACACACACCCTGTCCATCTCTCTCTCACACACACCCTGTCCATCTCTATCTCACACACACTCTGTCCATCTCTCTCTCTCAGACACACCATGTCCATCTCTCTCTCACACACACTGTCTGTCCATCACTCTCAAACACACACACACCCTGTCCATCTCTCTCTCACACACAACCTGTCCATCACTCTCTCACACACACTCTGTTCATCTCTTTCTCACACCCACTCTGTCCATCTCCCTCAAACACACACACACCCTGTCCATCTCTCTCTCAAACACAACCTGTCCATCTCTCACACACACACTCTGTCCATCTCTCTCTCACACACAACCTGTCCATCACTCTTTCACACACACTCTGTTCATCTCTCTCTCACACACATCCTGTCCATCTCTCTCTCATACACACTCTGTCCATCTCTCTCTCTCTCTCTCTCACATACACACTCTGTCCATCTCTCTCAAACACACACACACCCTGTCCATCTCTCTGTCACACGCTCTGTCCATCTCTCACACACACAGTCTGTCCATCCCTCTCTCTCAGACACCCTGTCCATCTCTATCTCACACACACTCTGTCCATCTCTCTCACACACACACTATCGCTCACACACACACTCTGTCCATCTCTCTCTCACACACACCCTGTCCATCTCTCTCACACACACACACTGTTCATCTCTCTCTCTCAGACACACATTCTGTCCATCTCTCTCAAACACACGCACACTCTGTCCATCTCTCTCTCTCTCAGACACATACTCTGTCCATCTCTCTCAAACACACACACACCCTGTCCATCTCTCTCTCACACACACCCTGTCCATCTCTCTCTCACACACTCTGTCCATCTCTCTCTCTCTCAGACACACACTCTGTCCATCTCTCTCAAACACACACACACCCTGTCCATCTCTTTATCACACACACCCTGTACATCTCTCTCTCTCTCACACACACACTCTGTCCATCCCTCTCTCTCAGACACCCTGTCCATCTCTATCTCACACACACTCTGTCCATCTCTCTCACACACACACTATCCCTCACACACACACTCTGTCCATCTGTCTCTCACACGACCTGTCCATCTCTCTCTCTCACACACACACTCTGTCCATCTGTCTCAAACACACACACACCCTGTCCATCTCTCTCTCACACACACCCTGTCCATCTCTCTCTCACACACTCTGTCCATCTCTCTCTCTCTCACACATACACTCTGTCCATCTGTCTCAAACACCCACACACCCTGTCCATCTCTCTCTCACACACACCCTGTCCATCTCTCTCTCACACACTCTGTCCATCTCTCTCTCTCTCAGACACATACTCTGTCCATCTCTCTCAAACACACACACACCCTGTCCATCTCTATCTCACACACACTCTGTCCATCTCTGTCTCTCTCACACCACACACTCTGTCTATCTCTCTCAAACACACACACACCCTGTCCATTTCATTATCACACACACCCTGTAGATCTCTATCTCACACACACTCTGTCCATCTCACACACACACACACTCTGTCCATCTCTTTCTCTCTCACACACCCTGTCCATCACTCTCTCTCACACTCTGTCCATCTCCTTCTCTCTCACACACACTCTGTCCATCTCTCTCAAACACACACACACCCTGTCCATCTCTCTCAGACACAGTCTGTCCATCTCTCTCTCACACACACCCTGTCCATATCTCTCTCTCACACACACACACCCTGTCCATCTCTCTCTCACGCACACACTCTATCTGTCTCTCTCTCTCACACACACACTCTGTCCATCTCTCTCTCACACACACCCTGTCCATCTCTCTCTCACACACTCTGTCCCTCTCTCTCTCTCTCAGACACACACTCTGTCCATCTCTCTCAAACACACACACACCCTGTCCATCTCTCTCTCACACACTGTGTCCATCTCTCTCTCACACACACACACCCTGTCCATCTCTCTCTCTCACACACTCTGTCTATCTCTCTCTCTCTAACACACACACTCTGTCCATCTCTCTCAAACACACACACACCCTGTCCATCTCTGACACACTCTGTGCATCTCTCTCTCACACACACCCTGTCCATATCTCTCTCACACACACACACACACCCTGTCCCTCTCTCTCTCACGCACACACTCTATCTGTCTCTCTCACACACACACACTCTGTCCATCTCTCTCTCTGACACACTCTGTCCATCTCTCTCTCTCTAACACACACACTCTGTCCATCTCTCTCAAACACACACACACCCTGTCCATCTCTGACACACTCTGTGCATCTCTCTCTCACACACACCCTGTCCATATCTCTCTCACACACACACACACCCTGTCCCTCTCTCTCTCACGCACACACTCTATCTGTCTCTCTCACACACACACACTCTGTCCATCTCTCTCTCTCTAACACACACACTCTGTCCATCTCTCTCAAATACACACACACCCTGTCCATCTCTCTCTCACACACACACACTGTTGATCTCTCTCTCTCACACACACACACTCTGTCCATCCCTTTCAAATACACACACACCCTGTCCATCTCTCACACACACTGTCCATCTCTATCTCACACACACCCTGTCCATCTCTATCTCACACACACTCTGTCCATCTCTCGCAAACAGACACACACCCTGTCCATCTCCATCTCACAAACACTCTGTCCATCTCTCTTTCACTCACACACACACTCTGTCCATCTCTCTCAAACACACACACACACACACCCTGTACATCTCTATCTCACACATTCTGTCCATCTCACACACACATGCTGTCCATCTCTCTGTCTCTCACACTCTGTCCATCTCTCTCTCTCTCACACACACACTCTGTCCATCTCTCTCAAACACACACTCACCCTGTCCATCTCTCTCTCACACACTCTGTCCATCTCTCTCTCACGCACACCCTGTCCATATCTCTCTCAGACACACACACACACCCCCTGTCCATCTGTCTCTCACGCACACACTCTATCTGTCTCTCTCACACACACACACCCTGTCCATCTCTATCTCACACACACTCTGTCCATCTCTCACACACACACTCTGTCCAACTCTCTCTCACACACACACCCTGTCCATCTCTCTGTCTGACACACTCTGTCCATCTCTCTCTCTGACACACACACTCTGTCCATCTCTCTCAAATACACACACACCCTGTCCATCTCTCTCTCACACACACACATTGTTGATCTCTCTCTCTCACACACACACACTCTGTCCATCCCTCTCAAATACACACACACCCTGTCCATTTCTCAAACACTCTGTCCATCTCTATCTCACACACACCGTGTCCATCTCTATCTCACACACACTCTGTCCATCTCTCTCTCTCTCACACACACTCTGTCCATCTCTCGCAAACAGACACACACCCTGTCCATCTCTATCTCACAAACACTCTGTCCATCTCTCTCTCACACACAACCTGTCCATCACTCTCTCACAAACACTCTGTTCATCTCCCTCTCACACACACTCTGTCCACCTCCCTCAAACACACACACACCCTGTCCATCTCTCTCTCACACACAACCTGTCCATCACTCTTTCACACACACTCTGTTCATCTCTCTCTCACACACATCCTGTCCATCTCTCTCTCATACACACTCTGTCCATCTCTCTCTCTCTCTCTCTCACATACACACTCTGTCCATCTCTCTCAAACACACACACACCCTGTCCATCTCTCTGTCACACGCTCTGTCCATCTCTCACACACACAGTCTGTCCATCCCTCTCTCTCAGACACCCTGTCCATCTCTATCTCACACACACTCTGTCCATCTCTCTCACACACACACTATCGCTCACACACACACTCTGTCCATCTCTCTCTCACACACACCCTGTCCATCTCTCTCACACACACACACTGTTCATCTCTCTCTCTCAGACACACATTCTGTCCATCTCTCTCAAACACACACACACCCTGTCCATCTCTCTCTCTCTCAGACACACACTCTGTCCATCTCTCTCAAACACACACACACCCTGTCCATCTCTCTCTCACACACACCCTGTCCATCTCTATATCATACAAACTCTGTCCATCTCTCTCTCTCACACACACACTCTGTCCATCTGTCTCAAACACACACACACCCTTCCATGTCTCTCTCACACACACCCTGTCCATCTCTCTCTCACACACTCTGTCCATCTCTCTCTCTCTCAGACACACACTCTGTCCATCTCTCTCAAACACACACACACCCTGTCCATCTCTTTATCACACACACCCTGTACATCTCTCTCTCTCTCACACACACACTCTGTCCATCCCTCTCTCTCAGACACCCTGTCCATCTCTATCTCACACACACTCTGTCCATCTCTCTCACACACACACTATCCCTCACACACACACTCTGTCCATCTGTCTCTCACACGACCTGTCCATCTCTCTCTCTCACACACACACTCTGTCCATCTGTCTCAAACACACACACACCCTGTCCATCTCTCTCTCACACACACCCTGTCCATCTCTCTCTCACACACTCTGTCCATCTCTCTCTCTCTCAGACACATACTCTGTCCATCTCTCTCAAACACACACACACCCTGTCCATCTCTATCTCACACACACTCTGTCCATCTCTCTCTCTCTCACACCACACACTCTGTCTATCTCTCTCAAACACACACACACCCTGTCCATTTCATTATCACACACACCCTGTACATCTCTATCTCACACACACTCTGTCCATCTCACACACACACTCTGTCCATCTCTTTCTCTCTCACACACCCTGTCCATCACTCTCTCTCACACTCTGTCCATCTCCTTCTCTCTCACACACACTCTGTCCATCTCTCTCAAACACACACACACCCTGTCCATCTCTCTCAAACACACACACACCCTGTCCATCTCTCTCAGACACAGTCTGTCCATCTCTCTCTCACACACACCCTGTCCATATCTCTCTCTCACACACACACACCCTGTCCATCTCTCTCTCACGCACACACTCTATCTGTCTCTCTCACACACAAACACCCTGTCCATCTCTCTCTCACACGCACCCTGTCCATCTCTATCTCACACACACTCTGTCCATCTCTCACGCACACACTCTGTCCAACTCTCTTTCACACACACACCCTGTCCATCTCTCTCTCTCACATACTTTGTCTATCTCTCTCTCTCTAACACACACACTCTGTCCATCTCTCTCAAACACACACACACCCTGTCCATCTCTCTGTCACACACACACACTATCCATCTCTCTCTCTCACACACACACACACTGTCCATCTCTCACACACTCTGTCCATCTCTCTCTCACACACACTCTGTCCATCTCTCTCTCAGACACACCCTGCCCATATCTCTCTCACACACACACACCCTGTCCATCTCTCTCTCTCTCAGACACACACTTCTATCTGTCTCTCTCACACACACACACACTCTGTCCATCCCTCTCAAATACACACACACCCTGTCCATCTCTCACACACTCTGTCCATCTCTCTCTCACACACACCCTGTCCATATCTCTCTCACACACACTCTGTCCATCTCTCTCAAACACACACACACCGTGTCCATATCTCTCTCACACACACCCTGTCCGTCTCTATCTCACAAACACTCTGTCCATCTCTCTCTCTCACACACACACTATGTCCATCTCTCTCAAATACACACACACCCTGTCCATCTCTCTCTCACGCACACACTCCATCTGTCTCACACACACACACCCTGTCCATCTCTCTCTCACACACACCCTGTCCATCTCTATCTCACACACACTCTGTCCATCTCTCTCTCTCAGACACACCATGTCCATCTCTCTCTCACACACACTCTCTGTCCATCACTCTCAAACACACACACACCCTGTCCATCTCTCTCTCACACACAACCTGTCCATCACTCTCTCACACACACTCTGTTCATCTCTTTCTCACACCCACTCTGTCCATCTCCCTCAAACACACACACACCCTGTCCATCTCTCTCTCAAACACAACCTGTCCATCTCTCACACACACACTCTGTCCATCTCTCTCTCACACACACTCTGTCCATCTCTCTCTCACACACACTCTGTCCATCTCTCTCTCACACACATCCTGTCCATCTCTCTCTCACACACACTCTGTTCATCTCTCTCTCACACACATCCTGTCCATCTCTCTCTCACACACACTCTGTCCATCTCTCTCTCTCTCACACACACACTCTGTCCATCTCTCTCAAACACACACACACCCTGTCCATCTCTCTCTCACACGCTCTGTCCATCTCTCTCACACACAGTCTATCCATCCTTCTCTCTCAGACACCCTGTCCATCTCTATCTCACACACACTCTGTCCATCTCTCTCTCTCTCACACACACCCTGTCCATCTCTCTCTCACACACTCTGTCCATCTCTCTCTCTCTCAGACACACATTCTGTCCATCTCTCTCAAACACACACACACCCTGTCCATCTCTCTCTCACACACACCCTGTCTATCTCTATCTCACACACACTCTGTCCATCTCTCACACACACACACAACCTGTCCATCTCTATCTCACACACACTCTGTCCAACTCTCTCTCACACACACACTCTGTCTATCTCTCTCTGACACACTCTGTCCATCTCTATATCACACACACCCTGTCCATCTCTCTCTCACACACACCCTGTCTATCTCTCTCTCACACACTCTGTCCATCTCTCTCTCTCGCAGACACACACTCTGTCCATCTCTCTCAAACTCACACACACCCTGTCCATATCTCTCTCACACACACTCTGTCCATCTCTCTCAAACACACACACACCGTGTCCATATCTCTCTCACACACACCCTGTCCGTCTCTATCTCACAAACACTCTGTCCATCTCTCTCTCTCACACACACACTATGTCCATCTCTCTCAAATACACACACACCCTGTCCATCTCTCTCTCACGCACACACTCCATCTGTCTCACACACACACACCCTGTCCATCTCTCTCTCACACACACCCTGTCCATCTCTATCTCACACACACTCTGTCCATCTCTCTCTCTCAGACACACCATGTCCATCTCTCTCTCACACACACTCTCTGTCCATCACTCTCAAACACACACACACCCTGTCCATCTCTCTCTCACACACAACCTGTCCGTCACTCTCTCACACACACTCTGTTCATCTCTTTCTCACACCCACTCTGTCCATCTCCCTCAAACACACACACACCCTGTCCATCTCTCTCTCAAACACAACCTGTCCATCTCTCACACACACACTCTGTCCATCTCTCTCTCACACACACTCTGTCCATCTCTCTCTCACACACATCCTGTCCATCTCTCTCTCACACACACTCTGTTCATCTCTCTCTCACACACATCCTGTCCATCTCTCTCTCACACACACTCTGTCCATCTCTCTCTCTCTCTCACACACACACTCTGTCCATCTCTCTCAAACACACACACACCCTGTCCATCTCTATCTCACACGCTCTGTCCATCTCTCTCACACACAGTCTATCCATCCTTCTCTCTCAGACACCCTGTCCATCTCTATCTCACACACACTCTGTCCATCTCTCTCTCTCTCACACACACCCTGTCCATCTCTCTCTCACACACTCTGTCCATCTCTCTCTCTCTCAGACACACATTCTGTCCATCTCTCTCAACACACACACACCCTGTCCATCTCTCTCTCACACACACCCTGTCTATCTCTATCTCACACACACTCTGTCCATCTCTCACACACACACACAACCTGTCCATCTGTCTCAAACACACACACACCCTGTCCATCTCTCTCTCACACACACCCTGTCTATCTCTCTCTCACACACTCTGTCCATCTCTCTCAAACTCACACAGACCCTGTCCATCTCGATCTCACACACACTCTGTCCATCTCTCTCTCTCTCACACACCCTGTCCATATCTCTCTCACACACACACACCCCCTGTCCATCTGTCTCTCACGCACACACTCTATCTGTCTCTCTCACACACACACACCCTGTCCATCTCTATCTCACACACACTCTGTCCATCTCTCACACACACACTCTGTCCAACTCTCTCTCACACACACACCCTGTCCATCTCTCTCTCTGACACACTCTGTCCATCTCTCTCTCTCTAACACACACACTCTGTCCATCTCTCTCAAATACACACACACCCTGTCCATCTCTCACACACACTGTCCATCTCTATCTCACACACACCCTGTCCATCTCTATCTCACACACACTCTGTCCATCTCTCTCTCTCTCACACATACTCTTTCCATCTCTCTCAAACACACACACACACACCCTGTACATCTCTATCTCACACACTCTGTCCATCTCACACACACACGCTGTCCATCTCTCTCTCTCTCACACTCTGTCCATCTCTCTCTCTCTCACACACACACTCTGTCCATCTCTCTCAAACACACACTCACCCTGTCCATCTCTCTCTCACACACACACTCTATCTGTCTCTCTCACACACACACACCCTGTCCATCTCTATCTCACACACACTCTGTCCATCTCTCACACACACACTCTGTCCTACTCTCTCTCTGACACACACACCCTGTCCATCTCTCTCTCTGACACACTCTGTCCATCTCTCTCTCTCTAACACACACACTCTGTCCATCTCTCTCAAATACACACACACCCCTGTCCATCTCTCTCTCACACACACACACTGTTGATCTCTCTCTCTGACACACACACACTCTGTCCATCCCTCTCAAATACACACACACCCTGTCCATTTCTCACACACTCTGTCCATCTCTATCTCACACACACCCTGTCCATCTCTATCTCACACACACTCTGTCCATCTCTCTCTCTCTCACACACACTCTGTCCATCTCTCGCAAACAGACACACACCCTGTCCATCTCTATCTCACAAACACTCTGTCCATCTCTCTCTCTCACACACGCACACTATGTCCATCTCTCTCAAATACACACACACCCTGTCTATCTCTCTCTCACACACAACCTGTCCATCACTCTCTCACACACACTCTGTTCATCTCTCTCTCACACACATCCTGTCCATCTCTCTCTCATACACACTCTGTCCATCTCTCTCTCTCTCTCTCTCTCTCACATACACACTCTGTCGATCTCTCTCAAACACACACACACCCTGCCCATCTCTCACACACACACACAACCTGTCCATCTCTATCTCACACACACTCTGTCCATCTCTCTCACACACACACTATCCCTCACACACACACTCTGTCCATCTGTCTCTCACACGACCTGTCCATCTCTCTCTCTCACACACACACTCTGTCCATCTGTCTCAAACACACACACACCCTGTCCATCTCTCTCTCACACACACCCTGTCCATCTCTCTCTCACACACTCTGTCCATCTCTCTCTCTCTCAGACACATACTCTGTCCATCTCTCTCAAACACACACACACCCTGTCCATCTCTATCTCACACACACTCTGTCCATCTCTCTCTCTCTCATACCACACACTCTGTCTATCTCTCTCAAACACACACACACCCTGTCCATTTCATTATCACACACACCCTGTACATCTCTATCTCACACACACTCTGTCCATCTCACACACACACTCTGTCCATCTCTTTCTCTCTCACACACCCTGTCCATCACTCTCTCTCACACTCTGTCCATCTCCTTCTCTCTCACACACACTCTGTCCATCTCTCTCAAACACACACACACCCTGTCCATCTCTCTCAAACACACACACACCCTGTCCATCTCTCTCAGACACAGTCTGTCCATCTCTCTCTCACACACACCCTGTCCATATCTCTCTCTCACACACACACACCCTGTCCATCTCTCTCTCACGCACACACTCTATCTGTCTCTCTCACACACAAACACCCTGTCCATCTCTCTCTCACAACGCACCCTGTCCATCTCTATCTCACACACACTCTGTCCATCTCTCACGCACACACTCTGTCCAACTCTCTTTCACACACACACCCTGTCCATCTCTCTCTCTCACATACTTTGTCTATCTCTCTCTCTCTAACACACACACTCTGTCCATCTCTCTCAAACACACACACACCCTGTCCATCTCTCTGTCACACACACACACTATCCATCTCTCTCTCTCACACACACACACACTGTCCATCTCTCACACACTCTGTCCATCTCTCTCTCACACACACTCTGTCCATCTCTCTCTCAGACACACCCTGCCCATATCTCTCTCACACACACACACCCTGTCCATCTCTCTCTCTCTCAGACACACACTTCTATCTGTCTCTCTCACACACACACACACTCTGTCCATCCCTCTCAAATACACACACACCCTGTCCATCTCTCACACACTCTGTCCATCTCTCTCTCACACACACCCTGTCCATATCTCTCTCACACACACTCTGTCCATCTCTCTCAAACACACACACACCGTGTCCATATCTCTCTCACACACACCCTGTCCGTCTCTATCTCACAAACACTCTGTCCATCTCTCTCTCTCACACACACACTATGTCCATCTCTCTCAAATACACACACACCCTGTCCATCTCTCTCTCACGCACACACTCCATCTGTCTCACACACACACACCCTGTCCATCTCTCTCTCACACACACCCTGTCCATCTCTATCTCACACACACTCTGTCCATCTCTCTCTCTCAGACACACCATGTCCATCTCTCTCTCACACACACTCTCTGTCCATCACTCTCAAACACACACACACCCTGTCCATCTCTCTCTCACACACAACCTGTCCATCACTCTCTCACACACACTCTGTTCATCTCTTTCTCACACCCACTCTGTCCATCTCCCTCAAACACACACACACCCTGTCCATCTCTCTCTCAAACACAACCTGTCCATCTCTCACACACACACTCTGTCCATCTCTCTCTCACACACACTCTGTCCATCTCTCTCTCACACACACTCTGTCCATCTCTCTCTCACACACATCCTGTCCATCTCTCTCTCACACACACTCTGTTCATCTCTCTCTCACACACATCCTGTCCATCTCTCTCTCACACACACTCTGTCCATCTCTCTCTCTGCTCTCACACACACACTCTGTCCATCTCTCTCAAACACACACACACCCTGTCCATCTCTCTCTCACACGCTCTGTCCATCTCTCTCACACACAGTCTATCCATCCTTCTCTCTCAGACACCCTGTCCATCTCTATCTCACACACACTCTGTCCATCTCTCTCTCTCACACACACACCCTGTCCATCTCTCTCTCACACACTCTGTCCATCTCTCTCTCTCTCAGACACACATTCTGTCCATCTCTCTCAAACACACACACACCCTGTCCATCTCTCTCTCACACACACCCTGTCTATCTCTATCTCACACACACTCTGTCCATCTCTCACACACACACACAACCTGTCCATCTCTATCTCACACACACTCTGTCCAACTCTCTCTCACACACACACTCTGTCTATCTCTCTCTGACACACTCTGTCCATCTCTATATCACACACACCCTGTCCATCTCTCTCTCACACACACCCTGTCTATCTCTCTCTCACACACTCTGTCCATCTCTCTCTCTCTCAGACACACACTCTGTCCATCTCTCTCAAACTCACACACACCCTGTCCATATCTCTCTCACACACACTCTGTCCATCTCTCTCAAACACACACACACCGTGTCCATATCTCTCTCACACACACCCTGTCCGTCTCTATCTCACAAACACTCTGTCCATCTCTCTCTCTCACACACACACTATGTCCATCTCTCTCAAATACACACACACCCTGTCCATCTCTCTCTCACGCACACACTCCATCTGTCTCACACACACACACCCTGTCCATCTCTCTCTCACACACACCCTGTCCATCTCTATCTCACACACACTCTGTCCATCTCTCTCTCTCAGACACACCATGTCCATCTCTCTCTCACACACACTCTCTGTCCATCACTCTCAAACACACACACACCCTGTCCATCTCTCTCTCACACACAACCTGTCCGTCACTCTCTCACACACACTCTGTTCATCTCTTTCTCACACCCACTCTGTCCATCTCCCTCAAACACACACACACCCTGTCCATCTCTCTCTCAAACACAACCTGTCCATCTCTCACACACACACTCTGTCCATCTCTCTCTCACACACACTCTGTCCATCTCTCTCTCACACACATCCTGTCCATCTCTCTCTCACACACACTCTGTTCATCTCTCTCTCACACACATCCTGTCCATCTCTCTCTCACACACACTCTGTCCATCTCTCTCTCTCTCTCACACACACACTCTGTCCATCTCTCTCAAACACACACACACCCTGTCCATCTCTATCTCACACGCTCTGTCCATCTCTCTCACACACAGTCTATCCATCCTTCTCTCTCAGACACCCTGTCCATCTCTATCTCACACACACTCTGTCCATCTCTCTCTCTCTCACACACACCCTGTCCATCTCTCTCTCACACACTCTGTCCATCTCTCTCTCTCTCAGACACACATTCTGTCCATCTCTCTCAAACACACACACACCCTGTCCATCTCTCTCTCACACACACCCTGTCTATCTCTATCTCACACACACTCTGTCCATCTCTCACACACACACACAACCTGTCCATCTGTCTCAAACACACACACACCCTGTCCATCTCTCTCTCACACACACCCTGTCTATCTCTCTCTCACACACTCTGTCCATCTCTCTCAAACTCACACAGACCCTGTCCATCTCGATCTCACACACACTCTGTCCATCTCTCTCTCTCTCACACACCCTGTCCATATCTCTCTCACACACACACACCCCCTGTCCATCTGTCTCTCACGCACACACTCTATCTGTCTCTCTCACACACACACACCCTGTCCATCTCTATCTCACACACACTCTGTCCATCTCTCACACACACACTCTGTCCAACTCTCTCTCACACACACACCCTGTCCATCTCTCTCTCTGACACACTCTGTCCATCTCTCTCTCTCTAACACACACACTCTGTCCATCTCTCTCAAATACACACACACCCTGTCCATCTCTCACACACACTGTCCATCTCTATCTCACACACACCCTGTCCATCTCTATCTCACACACACTCTGTCCATCTCTCTCTCTCTCACACATACTCTTTCCATCTCTCTCAAACACACACACACACACACCCTGTACATCTCTATCTCACACACTCTGTCCATCTCACACACACACGCTGTCCATCTCTCTCTCTCTCACACTCTGTCCATCTCTCTCTCTCTCACACACACACTCTGTCCATCTCTCTCAAACACACACTCACCCTGTCCATCTCTCTCTCACACACACACTCTATCTGTCTCTCTCACACACACACACCCTGTCCATCTCTATCTCACACACACTCTGTCCATCTCTCACACACACACTCTGTCCTACTCTCTCTCTGACACACACACCCTGTCCATCTCTCTCTCTGACACACTCTGTCCATCTCTCTCTCTCTAACACACACACTCTGTCCATCTCTCTCAAATACACACACACCCTGTCCATCTCTCTCTCACACACACACACTGTTGATCTCTCTCTCTGACACACACACACTCTGTCCATCCCTCTCAAATACACACACACCCTGTCCATTTCTCACACACTCTGTCCATCTCTATCTCACACACACCCTGTCCATCTCTATCTCACACACACTCTGTCCATCTCTCTCTCTCTCACACACACTCTGTCCCATCTCTCGCAAACACACACCCTGTCCATCTCTATCTCACAAACACTCTGTCCATCTCTCTCTCTCACACACGCACACTATGTCCATCTCTCTCAAATACACACACACCCTGTCTATCTCTCTCTCACACACAACCTGTCCATCACTCTCTCACACACACTCTGTTCATCTCTCTCTCACACACATCCTGTCCATCTCTCTCTCATACACACTCTGTCCATCTCTCTCTCTCTCTCTCTCTCTCACATACACACTCTGTCGATCTCTCTCAAACACACACACACCCTGCCCATCTCTCACACACACACACAACCTGTCCATCTCTATCTCACACACACTCTGTCCAACTCTCTCTCACACACACACTCTGTCCATCTCTCTCTCTGACACACTCTGTCCATCTCTCTCTCTCTAACACACACACTCTGTCCATCTCTCTCAAACACACACACACCCTGTCCATCTCTCTCTCAAACACAACCTGTCCATCTCTCACACACACACTCTGTCCATCTCTCTCTCACACACACTCTGTCCATCTCTCTCTCACACACATCCTGTCCATCTCTCTCTCACACACACTCTGTTCATCTCTCTCTCACACACATCCTGTCCATCTCTCTCTCACACACACTCTGTCCATCTCTCTCTCTCTCTCACACACACACTCTGTCCATCTCTCTCAAACACACACACACCCTGTCCATCTCTATCTCACACGCTCTGTCCATCTCTCTCACACACAGTCTATCCATCCTTCTCTCTCAGACACCCTGTCCATCTCTATCTCACACACACTCTGTCCATCTCTCTCTCTCTCACACACACCCTGTCCATCTCTCTCTCACACACTCTGTCCATCTCTCTCTCTCTCAGACACACATTCTGTCCATCTCTCTCAAACACACACACACCCTGTCCATCTCTCTCTCACACACACCCTGTCTATCTCTATCTCACACACACTCTGTCCATCTCTCACACACACACACAACCTGTCCATCTGTCTCAAACACACACACACCCTGTCCATCTCTCTCTCACACACACCCTGTCTATCTCTCTCTCACACACTCTGTCCATCTCTCTCAAACTCACACAGACCCTGTCCATCTCGATCTCACACACACTCTGTCCATCTCTCTCTCTCTCACACACCCTGTCCATATCTCTCTCACACACACACACCCCCTGTCCATCTGTCTCTCACGCACACACTCTATCTGTCTCTCTCACACACACACACCCTGTCCATCTCTATCTCACACACACTCTGTCCATCTCTCACACACACACTCTGTCCAACTCTCTCTCACACACACACCCTGTCCATCTCTCTCTCTGACACACTCTGTCCATCTCTCTCTCTCTAACACACACACTCTGTCCATCTCTCTCAAATACACACACACCCTGTCCATCTCTCACACACACTGTCCATCTCTATCTCACACACACCCTGTCCATCTCTATCTCACACACACTCTGTCCATCTCTCTCTCTCTCACACATACTCTTTCCATCTCTCTCAAACACACACACACACACCCTGTACATCTCTATCTCACACACTCTGTCCATCTCACACACACACGCTGTCCATCTCTCTCTCTCTCACACTCTGTCCATCTCTCTCTCTCTCACACACACACTCTGTCCATCTCTCTCAAACACACACTCACCCTGTCCATCTCTCTCTCACACACACACTCTATCTGTCTCTCTCACACACACACACCCTGTCCATCTCTATCTCACACACACTCTGTCCATCTCTCACACACACACTCTGTCCTACTCTCTCTCTGACACACACACCCTGTCCATCTCTCTCTCTGACACACTCTGTCCATCTCTCTCTCTCTAACACACACACTCTGTCCATCTCTCTCAAATACACACACACCCTGTCCATCTCTCTCTCACACACACACACTGTTGATCTCTCTCTCTGACACACACACACTCTGTCCATCCCTCTCAAATACACACACACCCTGTCCATTTCTCACACACTCTGTCCATCTCTATCTCACACACACCCTGTCCATCTCTATCTCACACACACTCTGTCCATCTCTCTCTCTCTCACACACACTCTGTCCATCTCTCGCAAACACACACCCTGTCCATCTCTATCTCACAAACACTCTGTCCATCTCTCTCTCTCACACACGCACACTATGTCCATCTCTCTCAAATACACACACACCCTGTCTATCTCTCTCTCACACACAACCTGTCCATCACTCTCTCACACACACTCTGTTCATCTCTCTCTCACACACATCCTGTCCATCTCTCTCTCATACACACTCTGTCCATCTCTCTCTCTCTCTCTCTCTCTCACATACACACTCTGTCGATCTCTCTCAAACACACACACACCCTGCCCATCTCTCACACACACACACAACCTGTCCATCTCTATCTCACACACACTCTGTCCAACTCTCTCTCACACACACACTCTGTCCATCTCTCTCTCTGACACACTCTGTCCATCTCTCTCTCTCTAACACACACACTCTGTCCATCTCTCTCAAATACACACACACCCTGTCCATCTCTCTCTCACACACAACCTGTCCATCACACTCTCACAAACACTCTGTTCATCTCTCTCTCACACACACTCTGCCAGTCTCCCTCAAACACACACACAACCTGTCCATCACTCTTTCACACACACTCAGTTCATCTCTCTCTCTGTCTCTCACACACACACTCTGTCCATCTCTCTCAAACACACACACACGCTGTCCATCTCTCTCTCAAACACAACCTGTCCATCTCTCACACACACACTCTGTCCATCTCTCTCTCACACACACTCTGTCCATCTCTCTCTCACACACACCCTGTCCATCTCTCTCTCTCACATACTTTGTCTATCTCTCTCTCTCTAACACACACACTCTGTCCATCTCTCTCAAACACACACACACCCTGTCCATCTCTCTGTCACACACACACACTATCCATCTCTCTCTCTCACACACACACACACTGTCCATCTCTCACACACTCTGTCCATCTCTCTCTCACACACACTCTGTCCATCTCTCTCTCAGACACACCCTGCCCATATCTCTCTCACACACACACACCCTGTCCATCTCTCTCTCTCTCAGACACACACTTCTATCTGTCTCTCTCACACACACACACACTCTGTCCATCCCTCTCAAATACACACACACCCTGTCCATCTCTCACACACTCTGTCCATCTCTCTCTCACACACACCCTGTCCATATCTCTCTCACACACACTCTGTCCATCTCTCTCAAACACACACACACCGTGTCCATATCTCTCTCACACACACCCTGTCCGTCTCTATCTCACAAACACTCTGTCCATCTCTCTCTCTCACACACACACTATGTCCATCTCTCTCAAATACACACACACCCTGTCCATCTCTCTCTCACGCACACACTCCATCTGTCTCACACACACACACCCTGTCCATCTCTCTCTCACACACACCCTGTCCATCTCTATCTCACACACACTCTGTCCATCTCTCTCTCTCAGACACACCATGTCCATCTCTCTCTCACACACACTCTCTGTCCATCACTCTCAAACACACACACACCCTGTCCATCTCTCTCTCACACACAACCTGTCCATCACTCTCTCACACACACTCTGTTCATCTCTTTCTCACACCCACTCTGTCCATCTCCCTCAAACACACACACACCCTGTCCATCTCTCTCTCAAACACAACCTGTCCATCTCTCACACACACACTCTGTCCATCTCTCTCTCACACACACTCTGTCCATCTCTCTCTCACACACACTCTGTCCATCTCTCTCTCACACACATCCTGTCCATCTCTCTCTCACACACACTCTGTTCATCTCTCTCTCACACACATCCTGTCCATCTCTCTCTCACACACACTCTGTCCATCTCTCTCTCTCTCTCACACACACACTCTGTCCATCTCTCTCAAACACACACACACCCTGTCCATCTCTCTCTCACACGCTCTGTCCATCTCTCTCACACACAGTCTATCCATCCTTCTCTCTCAGACACCCTGTCCATCTCTATCTCACACACACTCTGTCCATCTCTCTCTCTCACACACACACCCTGTCCATCTCTCTCTCACACACTCTGTCCATCTCTCTCTCTCTCAGACACACATTCTGTCCATCTCTCTCAAACACACACACACCCTGTCCATCTCTCTCTCACACACACCCTGTCTATCTCTATCTCACACACACTCTGTCCATCTCTCACACACACACACAACCTGTCCATCTCTATCTCACACACACTCTGTCCAACTCTCTCTCACACACACACTCTGTCTATCTCTCTCTGACACACTCTGTCCATCTCTATATCACACACACCCTGTCCATCTCTCTCTCACACACACCCTGTCTATCTCTCTCTCACACACTCTGTCCATCTCTCTCTCTCTCAGACACACACTCTGTCCATCTCTCTCAAACTCACACACACCCTGTCCATATCTCTCTCACACACACACTCTGTCCATCTCTCTCAAACACACACACACCGTGTCCATATCTCTCTCACACACACCCTGTCCGTCTCTATCTCACAAACACTCTGTCCATCTCTCTCTCTCACACACACACTATGTCCATCTCTCTCAAATACACACACACCCTGTCCATCTCTCTCTCACGCACACACTCCATCTGTCTCACACACACACACCCTGTCCATCTCTCTCTCACACACACCCTGTCCATCTCTATCTCACACACACTCTGTCCATCTCTCTCTCTCAGACACACCATGTCCATCTCTCTCTCACACACACTCTCTGTCCATCACTCTCAAACACACACACACCCTGTCCATCTCTCTCTCACACACAACCTGTCCGTCACTCTCTCACACACACTCTGTTCATCTCTTTCTCACACCCACTCTGTCCATCTCCCTCAAACACACACACACCCTGTCCTTCTCTCTCTCAAACACAACCTGTCCATCTCTCACACACACACTCTGTCCATCTCTCTCTCACACACACTCTGTCCATCTCTCTCTCACACACATCCTGTCCATCTCTCTCTCACACACACTCTGTTCATCTCTCTCTCACACACATCCTGTCCATCTCTCTCTCACACACACTCTGTCCATCTCTCTCTCTCTCTCACACACACACTCTGTCCATCTCTCTCAAACACACACACACCCTGTCCATCTCTATCTCACACGCTCTGTCCATCTCTCTCACACACAGTCTATCCATCCTTCTCTCTCAGACACCCTGTCCATCTCTATCTCACACACACTCTGTCCATCTCTCTCTCTCTCACACACACCCTGTCCATCTCTCTCTCACACACTCTGTCCATCTCTCTCTCTCTCAGACACACATTCTGTCCATCTCTCTCAAACACACACACACCCTGTCCATCTCTCTCTCACACACACCCTGTCTATCTCTATCTCACACACACTCTGTCCATCTCTCACACACACACACAACCTGTCCATCTGTCTCAAACACACACACACCCTGTCCATCTCTCTCTCACACACACCCCTGTCTATCTCTCTCTCACACACTCTGTCCATCTCTCTCAAACTCACACAGACCCTGTCCATCTCGATCTCACACACACTCTGTCCATCTCTCTCTCTCTCACACACCCTGTCCATATCTCTCTCACACACACACACCCCCTGTCCATCTGTCTCTCACGCACACACTCTATCTGTCTCTCTCACACACACACACCCTGTCCATCTCTATCTCACACACACTCTGTCCATCTCTCACACACACACTCTGTCCAACTCTCTCTCACACACACACCCTGTCCATCTCTCTCTCTGACACACTCTGTCCATCTCTCTCTCTCTAACACACACACTCTGTCCATCTCTCTCAAATACACACACACCCTGTCCATCTCTCACACACTCTGTCCATCTCTATCTCACACACACCCTGTCCATCTCTATCTCACACACACTCTGTCCATCTCTCTCTCTCTCACACACACTCTGTCCATCTCTCGCAAACACACACCCCTGTCCATCTCTATCTCACAAACACTCTGTCCATCTCTCTCTCTCACACACGCACACTATGTCCATCTCTCTCAAATACACACACACCCTGTCTATCTCTCTCTCACACACAACCTGTCCATCACTCTCTCACACACACTCTGTTCATCTCTCTCTCACACACATCCTGTCCATCTCTCTCTCATACACACTCTGTCCATCTCTCTCTCTCTCTCTCTCTCTCACATACACACTCTGTCGATCTCTCTCAAACACACACACACCCTGCCCATCTCTCACACACACACACAACCTGTCCATCTCTATCTCACACACACTCTGTCCAACTCTCTCTCACACACACACTCTGTCCATCTCTCTCTCTGACACACTCTGTCCATCTCTCTCTCTCTAACACACACACTCTGTCCATCTCTCTCAAATACATACACACCCTGTCCATCTCTCTCTCACACACAACCTGTCCATCACACTCTCACAAACACTCTGTTCATCTCTCTCTCACACACACTCTGCCAGTCTCCCTCAAACACACACACAACCTGTCCATCACTCTTTCACACACACTCAGTTCATCTCTCTCTCTGTCTCTCACACACACACTCTGTCCATCTCTCTCAAACACACACACACGCTGTCCATCTCTCTCTCAAACACAACCTGTCCATCTCTCACACACACACTCTGTCCATCTCTCTCTCACACACACTCTGTCCATCTCTCTCTCACACACATCCTGTCCATCTCTCTCTCACACACACTCTGTTCATCTCTCTCTCTCACACACATCCTGTCCATCTCTCTCTCACACACACTCTGTCCATCTCTCTCTCTCTCTCACACACACACTCTGTCCATCTCTCTCAAACACACACACACCCTGTCCATCTCTCTCTCACACGCTCTGTCCATCTCTCTCACACACAGTCTATCCATCCTTCTCTCTCAGACACCCTGTCCATCTCTATCTCACACACACTCTGTCCATCTCTCTCTCTCTCACACACACCCTGTCCATCTCTCTCTCACACACTCTGTCCATCTCTCTCTCTCTCAGACACACATTCTGTCCATCTCTCTCAAACACACACACACCCTGTCCATCTCTCTCTCACACACACCCTGTCTATCTCTATCTCACACACACTCTGTCCATCTCTCACACACACACACAGCCTGTCCATCTGTCTCAAACACACACACACCCTGTCCATCTCTCTCTCACACACACCCTGTCTATCTCTCTCTCACACACTCTGTCCATCTCTCTCAAACTCACACACACCCTGTCCATCTCGATCTCACACACACTCTGTCCATCTCTCTCTCTCTCACACACCCTGTCCATATCTCTCTCACACACACACACCCCCTGTCCATCTGTCTCTCACGCACACACTCTATCTGTCTCTCTCACACACACACACCCTGTCCATCTCTATCTCACACACACTCTGTCCATCTCTCACACACACACTCTGTCCAACTCTCTCTCACACACACACCCTGTCCATCTCTCTCTCTGACACACTCTGTCCATCTCTCTCTCTCTAACACACACACTCTGTCCATCTCTCTCAAATACACACACACCCTGTCCATCTCTCACACACACTGTCCATCTCTATCTCACACACAACCCTGTCCATCTCTATCTCACACACACTCTGTCCATCTCTCTCTCTCTCACACATACTCTTTCCATCTCTCTCAAACACACACACACACACCCTGTACATCTCTATCTCACACACTCTGTCCATCTCACACACACACGCTGTCC
>NW_027274703.1:0-85769 GCF_030028105.1 Mobula birostris | reverse complement strand
AATTCTCTGACCTTTCATGATAGCCATTTCTGTAGATAAGGTCCACCACTGACCCCTACCCAAAGGTAACAACAACGTAAACAGAAAAGTTCTGGTTTATTTCTGTTCTAGTTTCTGGTCTTTAACCAATCCTTTATGTCTGCTAATTCATTGCATCAACTCCATGAAACCTATTCCACATTCTTAATAACCGGTTCTAGCATTTCCTTGACATTTGGTGTTGCTTTAAATGGTACTTAGACCTTAATTTTCCCTCTTCTTCTTTAAATTTAATTTAAGAACTTACAAATCTAAGGAGAATATTTCAGAATCTGGAGTTTTTGAAGAGTACCATAACAGTCTCCAAGCATTCTGCACCAACATCTACCAATTTTGGAATGTAGATCCAAACCTGCTGGGCTCTTTATAAGACCACAAGATATGAGAGCAGATTTAAGCCTTTCAGCCCATTGAGTCTGCTCCACCATTCCATCATGGCTGATCATGACTTGTCTTCCATAGTTGCCAATGAATTCCATAGATTCGGTGTCCTCTGGCTGAAGAAATTCCTTCTCATCTCATTCTCAAGAGACATCCTTCTATTCAAAGGCTGTGCACTCTAGTTCTAAACTCCCCCAATAATGGAAACATCCTCTCCATATCCACTCTGTCTAAGCCGTTCAACATTCAGTGAGATCCCCACCTCATCCTTCCAAACTCCAGTGAGTTCAGGCCAAGGAGAACCAAACAGTCTGCATATGTTAATGCTTTCATTCTTGGATCATTCTCATAAGCATCCTCTGGGTCCTCTCTAGTGCCAGCACATCCATTCTTTGAAATGAGACCCAAAACTGCTCAGAGTACACCAAATGTGGTCTGACCAATCCACTATAAAGCCTCAGCATTACATCCTTGCTTTTAACCTATAATCTTCCCAAAATGAATGCTAACATTGAATTTGCCTTCCTCACTATTGACTCAACCTGCAACTTAATTTCGAGGGGATCCAGCACTAGGGTTCGCAAATCCCTTTACACCTCTGGTTTCTGAATCCACTGCCCATTTTCAAAATAGTCTTTGCCTTTCTTCCTTCTAGCAAAGGGACTGGACGAAATGTACCCCAGGTTACTGTGGGAGGCGAGGGAAGAGATTGCTGAGCCTCTGGCAATGATCTTTGGATCATCAGTGGGGCGAGAGAGGTTCTGGAGGATTGGAGGGTTGCGGATGTTGTTCCCTTATTCAAGAAAGGGAGTAGAGATAGCCCAGGAAATTATAGACCATTGAGCCTTACATCAGTGGTTGGTAAGTTGATGGAGAAGATCCTGAGAGGCAGGATTTATGAACATTTGGAGAGGCATAATATGATTAGGAATAGTCAGCATGGCTTTGTCAAAGGCAGGTCGGGCCTTACGAGCCTGATTGAATTTTTTGAGGATGTGACTAAACACACCAAAGATCATGACAAGCTTGGTTTTACCATAAAACCAGAACAAACCAAAAGAGTCAGGCCAGTTACACTCACAGATCTCGATTTTGCAGATGACATAGTCCTGATCTCTGACCAGATGGAGGAAGCACAGCAGCTACTGGCAAAAGTGGAAATTGAGTGCAATAAAGTTGGACTTCACCTAAACGCTAAAAAGACAAAGTACATGGTGTTTAACTGCAATGAAGGTGTTCTCAAGACAGTAAAGAATGATACCATTAAGAAAGTCTTTGACTACAAGTACCTCGGGTCAAGAATAATGAGTTTGGAGAAGGACATAAAGATATGGAAGGTGCTGGCGTGGACGGCTATGAACGACATGAAGGAAATCTGGAAGTCGAACCTGACCAGAGGGCTTAAAAAGAGGATTTTCATAACAGCCATAGAGTCCATTCTCACGTACGGATGTGCAACGTGGACACTCACCAAGACTATGCGAAGGTCTCTAGATGGTTGCTATACACGAATGCTCCGGATGGCTCTTGACGTGAGTTGGCAACAGCACATAACGAATGTCGAGTTCTATAACGACTTACTGATGCTCACCACTAAAATCGAGGCAAGAAGACTGCAACTAGCGGGGCACTGTCTACGCCACCCTGAGCTACCTGCCAGCCTAGTCATCATATGGGAGCCCTGGCTTGGGAGAATGAACCCTGGATGCACTCCCAAGACTACGGTCAACTCACTCCTTGAAGACAGCAGCGCGGCTAGTGTAGATGAACTGAACACACTGATGAGGGAGAGGGAGAAGTGGAGAGTCCCTCGTCGTGCCCGACGCTGGCCCCCTAGGCCTGAGTCGATATCGTAGTAGTAGTAGTAGACTAAACACATTGATGAAGGTAGAGCAGTAGATGTAGTGTATATGAATTTCTCTTTTATATTATTGGCTAGTTTACCTTCACATTTCATTGTTTCTTCTTGGTTTTTTTGGTGCCTTCTGTTGCTTTTTTTAAAGTGCCCAATTCTCAAGCTTCCCACTAAATTTTGTTATATGCCTTCCCTTTTTGTTTATGTTACCATTGACTTCTTTGTCAGCAATGGTTACCTTATTCTCTCTTTAGAATGCTTCTTCTTTGGGATGATGCAATCCTACATTTTATTAATTACTCCCTGAAATGCCAGCCATTGTTGTTTTACTAGCGTCCTCTTCCAATCAACTTTGGTCAGTACCTCTCATGCCTCTGTAATTACTGCAACACCTTTGTAAAACTGATGTGTTTGATCTCATCTTCTTCCTTTCAAACAGCAGGGTGAATTCTATCATTTTATAATCACTGCCTCCTAAAGGATCCTTTACCTTAAGTTCCGGAATGAAATCTGCTTCAATGCACAACACCCAGCTCAGCATTGCCTTTTCCCTCGTGGGCTCAACCACACACTGCTCTAAAAAGCCATCTCATAGACATTGTACAAATTCCCTCTCTTGGGATCCACCACCAACTTGATTTTCAAAATGTAGCTGCATATTGAAATTCCCCCATGACGATCATCACATTGTCCTTTTTACACTGTTTTCTATCTCCTGTTGTAATTTGTACCCCACATGCTGACTACTGTTTGGAGGCCTATATATAACTCCCATCAGCATCTTTTTAAGCTTGCAGTTTCTTAACTTTACCCATAAGGATTCTGCATCTTCTGATCCTATGTCACTTCTTTCTAAAGATTTTATTACTTTTTTTGCCAGCAACGCTTCCCCATCTCTGAAAATCAGCTGGTACTTTCGATACCTTGTGTGTCTTTGGATGTTAAGCCCCCTGCTGTAATATTCTTATACTGATGACTGTAATGCGCACAACTTCGTTAGCTGCCAATTTCTAACTGTGATACAAAGTCATCTAGCTTATTCTGTATGCTACTTATATTCAAATATAACACCTTCAATTCAGTATTCACCATACTTCTTTTCAATTTTGACCCCAATGTTGCCTGAAGTTAAATTCTTAACTGTTTCTAAAATTTTTGTCTTACTTTTTATTCTGGAGACTTTTGAAATCTCTCATGCACTTTCCTTCCCTTTTACTTTATCTTTGCTTTTCCAAGCTGTTGAACTTATCCCCTGCTATTTAGCTTAGACTCCATCCATAGTCTTATTTATGTGATTTGCTGGACCCTGGTCACAGCATGATTTAGTTGGAGCCCATTCCATCAGAACAGCTTCCTCCTTCCCCAATAGTACTGCCAATGCCTCATGAGTTCAAACCCATTTTCCCCACACCAGTTTCTGAGCCATGAATTCAGCTTTCGAAACTTATTGACCCCATGACAATTTGCATGTGACTTAGGTAACTATCCAGAGATTATTTCCTTCTTGATTCCGTATTTTATTTTAATCCCTAGATGCTCAGATTCCCTCAGCAGAAGCCTTTTCCTGCTATGTCGTCATTACCCACATTGACCAGGACAACTGGAACTTTCCCTTGCTACTCAAAACTCCTCTGTAGTTCAGTGAGATCACCCATACCCAGGCTGCAGGCTGACAATACAGCCTGCAGGACTCTCGATCTTTGCAACAGAGAATTGTGTCTATTCCCCTGACTATACAAACCCCAGTTACTACTTTATCTCTTTTCCCTCCCCTTCTTAAATTGCTCTTTGAACCACAGTGCCACAGTTTGGTTGCTCATCCTTCCTTTAGTCAACACTCTCATCCTCACAATTGAGGATTGCTGGAATTCTTTAAGGAAGTAACAGGCAGGAAGGACAAAGGAGAGTCAGTGGATGTTGTTTACTTGGATTTTCAGAAGACCTTGGGCAAGGTGCCATGCATGAAGCTGCTAAGCAAGATAAGAGCCCATTCTATTACAGGAAAGATACTAGCATGGATAGAACAGTTCCAGACTGGTAGGCAGTAAAGAATGGAAATAAAGGGGACCTTTTCTGTTTGGTTGCCATTTATAGGGGTTGGAGTTGGGACCACTTCTTTTCAAGTTAGTTTTATAGGTTCTTGATCAGTAAGGGCACCAAAGGTTACAGGGAGAAACAGGAGAGTGGGTAAGAGGGTTAACAAATCAGCTATGTTGGAGTAGACTTGATCGGTTGAATAGCCTAATTCTGTTGCTATGTCTTATGGTCTCATAGGGAGCATCAATCTCTGACCTGTTGGGCAAGGTAAAGGCTGAGCTTCCTCCAGCACTACCTCTTGGATCCCTCTGCCTGCCTCACCTACAGTCACAGCCCCTTGTTCTTGGCTGCAGACCAAATTTGAAGTAGTTAATTTAATGAGTGTGACTGCCTCTTGAACTTGAATGTTCAGTTAACTCTCTCCTTGCTTTGCCGTGTTTGAATCACATATTCCGGATCTTCAACTTTGAGCCTGAGCTCCTTGAGCATCCAACACCCGCTGCAGATGCAGTCATGAACAATAATTGGGTCCAGCAGCTTCCATATCACACCACATAACCTGATACTGCATCTCTATTTTGTTTAATTAGTTGTAATTTGGTATCCTTATAGTTAACTGCTAAAAGAAAAATCCGTACCTGTTATGCACGTGTGCCTCCTTGCTGAAGCAATTCGCGCCAAACCTTTAGACCTGAGATTCTTATATTGGTCCACTCACACAATGGCTATTCCCAGAATGACCTCTCTGCTAAAACTTCAATTCTTTTCTTCAACTCAAGTGAAGAACTCCTTATTTATTTCCTTACCTTTTTTTTCATTCCTAGTATTGATTAAGTTCCTCAAACCCAGTCCTTTATTTCCTGCTACCTCATTCCCATCAGAATTTTTGAAATTTTGTGTGTTTTCAACTGTGAGGATTCCTTCAAAATATTTAATATCTTAGTGATATCTATTATGTTTTTTCCAAATGTCCAATGTTTGTTCATGATTTTATAGAACTCATGCAATAAAGCAGGTGAGCTTTTGCCTTCTTCATGTTGAGTGTGAAGGCATCATGAAGTTGTTTACAATAGTTTGGTGATTGGTATCCAAGTATGTACTCACTGGATGTATCATCTAATGGCTGAGAGTGGGATGACTTGGCTGTAAGGGGGAGATCTTGCAGGTTTCTGCCTATCCTTTAAAGTACAGGGATGAGGAAGTCTGAGGTTTGGTACATTAATAAAATTCCTGGGTTTCTGGTAGATTTATTTGTGAGGATTGTGGTTTTCATGAAGGCAATAGATTGTCATATTCTTCTGGACATTAAAATTTGAGAAGGTTTTCCATAAATCCTTGCAGTGGATGGAGCCAAAGGCTTTTGTGGAGTCTAAAAGATAATGAATTGTGGCTGTTGAATTTGTTGTGTGGTATTTTTTGTACTGGTATATGGTTGGAATCTAGGTTTTCCCTCTAGAATAAGGTAGTTAGCTATTGGTAGGATGAATTTCCAGAAAAATTCTGTGATATTTTTTGCTGGGGTCAAGCAGCAGGGAAATTCCTTTGTAACTACCGTAATCAGTATTGTCATCTTTTTTGTGGATACTTATGATTCTAGAATCTCTAGGGTCTTCTACTATGTTCTACTCCTGCCACCTGAGGGAAGTGAGATCTTGGATCCATGTAAGGTTACCATCTTGAGACATAATGGTGCTTCAGATTCAAAATATTAGCTCCTGGATTTCCTGGTTGTTCTTGCCAAAGCAGTCCTGATGGTTTCTTGAGAGAAAACGAAAGTCTCTTCGCAAGTGCTGATAATTCTGGAGTTTCGAACAAACCAAGCAGTTTGGACAACACTACTTAATTGACTGCAAGGTGTTGACTGATAGCCTTTATGTTCAGGGCACATTGATTTTCAAGTGTGAATCAATTTCCAGGGCGATTGATTACATTACCCTGTCCTTCAAATTAATACTGGCAAGAAACAAACTGCTGGAGGATCTCAGCTGGTCAAGCACCATCTGTAAGTGGAAAGGACTTATCCACATTCTTGGTCGTGAATCTGCTTCAAGACAGCTAGAGCTTCCAGATGACACCAGCACTGTCCCCTCCACTACCTAACCATCCCCATACTACACCCAAACATCATTAACTTTTTACATCTGCCTTTTAAATGTGTTACCCTGAAATATTTAGTCCTAATTTTGAACTTCTTGTATCCACAACTGCAAATGGATTTTAGAGGAAACAAGTTTAGACTCTTTTGTATCACTGTGTGTGTGTGTTTTGTTCTGACCGTTTTTTGGATTTGTGTTTAAAGCAATTCTAATTAATGCCAATGACTGATAATTCACTTCCCTACAAGTCATGATCTATTTGCCGTCAACCATAATCGCTATTTTTGGCTTGTTTTATTTTAATACATAACAACACTGATTTGTACACCACATCCTACCTCCAGTGATTCCCAACATCATTTAAATCTCTTTTTAGAGTCCTTATTATCCTGGCTTAGATCAGAACCTAATCCATAGATATGTCAAAGCAAAGCAGATTTCTCTCCCTAAATGCCAATAGTGAAGCTGAAAGAATTTATAACTTAAACTTTGAGGTTATTTAATTTCAAGTTCCAAGTTTAATTTTCATTCAACCACACATGAATACCCATGAATACAGCCAAACGAAACAGTGTTACTCCAGGACCAAGATGCAAAACAGTACCAATGGTCATACACAGCACAAGGCACATTTAGCACAAATAAGATTGCAAGCAAATGTAAGATATCAGTAAAATACAGTCACACAAAAAAAGTCCAAGACCCTGAGTCCACAAATGTTGCAACAGTCTGCAGCAGAATATAACACAGCTTGTCTTCTGCTGAGTGAACACTGGGGGCAGCACTGACTCCAGCTTGGACACTGCACCACACCACCCCTAACGCTCCAGTGGAGTGCACCAACTGCAGTGCCTCTCTCCTGGATGTCTGTAAGTAGCGACACTGCGTCTTGAGGCCTAGTCCTCATCACAACCGACACCACTCAGCTCCCTGCTGTCTGCCCCTACTGCCTGCCAATAAATCAGGGAATCAGACTTGCAGCATTTCAACAGGGTCTTGCAATCGCAAGAGAAATGACTTAAGACAATCACGCGTTGTTAGGCAGCAGAAAGTCTTTGCGCACCAACTCCTTTGATGCAGGCAACAGCACGATCTGCCTCGTCTAGCTCCTTCAGCTTCTCTGCCAATGAGCAACTCACTGATGGGTTAGACCAGCAGTACTTTACATTCTTAATGCCCAGCAGTATCTTGTGATATTAAAAAAACTGTTTAAGAAAGACAATTACGTCTTAGGTTGGCTCCATAGAAGCTGCTATGTCCAAGCACGCTGCCATCTTAGTGGAAATAACCTGAATTTAAAATCCCTCACTGCCACGGTGAGTTTTGAACTAATTCTTCTGAATATTTTATTCTAATTATCTAAATTAGATAATTGTGGATGAAACATCTAAGACATTAGTGTGTAAATTGGACATTATCCAGTGGTTGTTCACACTCACGTAAATGCAGAATTGACTTGCTTGATTTACAATGGTATCTCAGAGATTTGGCATTGAGTTACATGGAGCAGCATGAAGCTGCTGAACTTAGCTTCAGTTAAAGCTGCCAGAAATATTTCTATGGCATAATATGTCCTAATCACTGTCCAGCAGCATTTCTGGCACTGGAAGTTTTTTTTTGCATGTGTAGAGACCAATTCATTCAGACTGTGTATCTCACTGGAAATTTAAAAACATACACAATTAATATTTCTGTCTCTTAAGTGTCATTCATTTTCTTTCTATTTTGGCTTAGTAAATGATTTGAGATTGAATTAAATACTCACATATCTGATATTTGAACTTGCACTGCTGACCAATGATTTTTCAAATAGATCAGTAAAAGGAATAAATTTTATTTACTTTGTTTTCTGTAGCACTTCTTATTGTTACTGGATGACAGAACCGCACATCATAGTGAGCTCATTGAAAAAAACTACAATGAAGAGTTGATAAAATTGAATTGAAACAGACCGCAAGCTTCAGCCAATTATTGATGGAACACTGTAGCCAAGTTGCATAGAAGATTGAGGGAGTGAATGCATGGGGTGTGGGGGAAGCATTTGCTACTAATGAAGTGCAGTGAACTGATGATAAGTTTGCATATTGGTACATAGCTAACTGTGTCTTGCAGATGGTTTGGAACTGGAGAGTGAGTGATGAGTCTCTCCCTGCAGTCTCTGATCTGTTCTTACTGCCATAATATTTATGAATTTTATCAGTGCTGACTCAGGGTATCATACTGGAGTCTTATCAATGATAATGCTACTGAATGTCAAGGGAAGGTTGTTAGAAATTACCTCTGTCTGGAACTTAGACAATTGCTACTTCTCACTCAACAGTTCATATCTATGTTTTCCAGGTCTCGCTGGGTGCTGGCAAGGATTGTTTCATTTTGTAAGGATCTGTCAGCAGTATCCTCGAGTCGTAATGACTGGCCTCCAACAGCAAATCATAATTATTTAAGGTATGACTGCAGCCAGAAAGGAATTTTGTTCTTGATTTTCAATAATTTCAGGTTTACCAAGAATTCTTAAGGGTGGGCTTAGGTAAGTAGGTGTCCCCCGCTTTACGAATGTTCGCTTTACGAAACCTCACTGTTACGAAAGACCTACATTAGTTCCCTGTTTTCGCTAACAGAAGGTGTTTTCACTGTTACGAAGAAAGGCAGCGCGCGATAAAAATCAGCGCGCGCCCCGAGCAGCCACTCTCCCCTGGATTCGGAACTGCATTCTCGCCCGCATTGCTTAAATACGTGTCTGTGAGCAGCTGTTTGCAAGATGAGTTCTATGATATTGGAAAAGCCTGAAAGAGCTGTAAGGGTGTTACACTTAGCGTAAAACTAGACATAATTAAGCATTTTGATCGTGGTGAACGAAGTAAGGACAATGTGAGTTTGGCTTGTGGAAGCTGATGAAGATGATGTTGATGTTTTGGCATCCCATGACCAAGAACTGATAGAGGAAGAGCTGATGCAATTGGAAGAGGAAAGGATAACAATCGAAATCGAATGAGTAATGATAAAGTACGACTTTAATTTTGTAAGGGTACGTCGGTTTAGGGGATATTTGCAGCATGGTTTGAGTGCTTACAAAGAACTGTATGATCTAAAAATGCACGAGGCTCAGCAGTCAAGCAAGCCTTCCACGTCAGCCACAGCAGACGACGAACCTTGACCTTCGAGATCGAGGCGGGCAGTCATAGGAGAAGATGAACTGCCATCATCAGTGTGCTCTGCACTTTCCCAATTCCGGTAAGTGATACTACACTGTACGTGCATTATTTCTACTTTATATCGGCTATGTATTTTTACGTGTTATTCAGTGTGATTTGGCAGCTTCATAGCTTAAAGGTTAGTGGAGAGTGCTTGCACCATGTTTTTGCCGACAGCACTTGCGCCATGTTTTTGCCGACGGTGCTTGCGTGAGATTTTCACTATGGAGAGCAGTTCAGGCAATGATTGTGGAAAAGTATTTCTACTTTATATAAGCTGTGTCTTTATCATACCATTCCTGCTTTTACTATATGTTACTGTTATTTTAGGTTTTATGTGTTATTTGGCATGATTTGGTAGGTTATTTTTGGGTCTGCGAACGCTCACAAAATTTTCCCATATAAATAAATGGTAATTGCTTCTTCCGTTTACAACATTCCGGCTTACGAACCGTTTCATAGGAACGCTCTACCTTCAGGTGGCAGGGGAAACCTGTACTGAAATGTTGTTAAGGGCAGATGCTCTCACTGTTCGGCACCATTAACTGTGATTGGACTATGGCTGTATTAAGGTCTGAATTTTACTCTGCCTTACTGTCTAGAGTGACTTGTTTGATCTAGTTCTATGAGTTATGAAGTAGCTGATAGAACTGACATTGGAACTGCAGACACTGCCACAGAAGTAGAAGCTGCTTGACAGGGTGGTTGAATGGGTATTTTGGGTGGTGGTACACTCTTTCCACAGCCTGTGAGCTCCTATTTACTCCAGATTAATGTCTTTCAATTCTTTCTTTTTCCTTTCAAGAGATACATTTTTTCCAAAGAGGCTTTAAAAACAATCCTTGAATTGATTCCTGTGCCACCTGCCAAACTGTGATAAATCCTGGAGGAAACTAACTGTTTCAAGAGTCTGATGTCAGAAATGTGAACAGCTGTTCTGTATATGTTGAAGGAGATGTTGAAGTATAAGGGGATTCTGACATGTTAGTTATCCAAAGTAAATAATTTATTTGTCTCACAAATAAATTTGGAAGATCTTGTGGAGATGGTATTGATATTTCTCATAGAAACATAGAAAACCTACAGGACAGTACAGGCCCTTCGGCCCACAATGCTGTGCCGAACATGTACTTACTTTAGAAATTACCTAGGGTTACCCATAGCCCTCTGTTTTTCTAAGCTCTCTGTACCTGTCCATTTAAGGTATCCGTTAGTCTTGTGAGACCATGGATCTGTGCCTGGAAAGGCTTCATTTTCCAGGGCGCAGGCCTGGGCAAGATTGTATGGAAGACCAGCAGTTGCCCATGCGGCAAATCTCCCCTCTCCACGACACCAATGTTGTCCAAAGGAAAGGCATTCGGACCCATACAGCTGGGCACCAGTGTCATCGCAGAGCAATGTGTGATTAAGTGCCTTGCTCAAGGACACAATTCGTTGCCTTAGCTGGGGCTCAAACTCACAACCTTCAGGTCGCTAGTCCAATGCCTTAACCACTTGGCCACGTGCCCACACCTGTCCAGGAGTCTCTTAAGGAGCCTATCGTATCCGCCTCCACCACCCTCCAGTCTCATGGCAGCCCATTCCATGCACTCACCACTCTCTGCATAAAAAACTTACCCCGACACCTCTGTACCTACTTCCAAGCACCTTAAAACTGTGCCCTCTTGTGCTACCCATTTCAGCCCTAGGGAGCAGCCTCTGACTATCCACAGAATCAATGCGTCTCATCATCTTGTACATCTCTATCAGGTCACCTCTCAGCCTCCGCTGCTCCAAGGAGAAAAGGCTGAGTTCACTCAATCTATTCTCATAAGGCATGCTCCCTGGTCCAGGCAACATCCTTGTAAATCTCCTCTGCACCCTTTCTATAGTTTCCACATCCTTCCTGTAGTGAGGTGACCAGTACTGAGCACAGTTTTCCAAGTGGGGTCTGACCAAGGTCCTATATAGCTGTAGCATTACCTCACGGCTCCTAAACTCAATCCCACAATTGATGAAGACAAATGCACCGTATGCTTTCTTAACCACAGAGTCAACCTACTCCTGTGCTTTTAGATGACTGTTGTATATAGTCCATGTATCAGAAGCATGCAGAAAGGCAAGGATCACTGTTGCCGCGTGGACCTTGAGATTTCTGCTAAGTTTGAGATAAAGGCTCTTTAAACAGCCAAAGACTGTCCTGGCAGTGGTGAATTTCATCACCTATTCCTTAATTTAAGCAGTGGCTTCCAAGATTTGAGAAGTGGTCCCCATTTTCCATGCTCAAATTCTAGTGAAGTTATTTAGAGGGCACTGCACTATATACAACAGGGGCAAGCTGGTGAAGAACCTGAGTGTAGAATATTCAAAAGTTCAAAGTAAAATGATTGTAAAAGTACATATATGTCACCATCTACAACCCTGAGATTTGTGTATTTCTGGACATACACAGTAAATACCAAGAAACACAATAGGATCAATGAAAGACCACACCCAACAGGATGGACAAACAACCAATGTGCAAAGGACAACAAACTGCAAATACGAAAGAGAAAATAAATAAAGAAAATAAGAATAATATAAATAAAGAAGTTCACACCGCTAAACTCAGAAAAATGAAGAAATTATCACTATAGAAGAATTACTTTCATCTATGGAAGACATCCCCATGATCTGAGCAGACTAGATATCAACAAGGAAGCACTGAACACCTGGCTCAGTGATGAAGTCCACTGTATTCCTCGTGGCAATACAGAACCAGGTGGGTAACACAAAAAAAAAATCAAATATACATAATTAAAGGCCAACGAATTTAAGACGATAAATACAGAAAATGCAAAGGGAAATAAAAAATGATCCAACACACTACAGGATCCTGCAGTAACTTAACTCAATCTTATTACTTAGCATAGGTACAATCCAGTGGAAAACATCATTCACCAAAATCTTGCTTGAAAATACAAACCTGTAAAAGACACCATATCTTACTATAAATAGAAGCCTGATTCAGTTTTAGAGTTGGAGTCCTACAAATTACATTACAAACGATTTATTATCATACTGTAGATAGGTCAATCCATAATAACTGTCCAGATATAATATTATAGGATAAACAAGCAAGAACAACTTACTTAGAAGATATTGCCATTTCGAACATACATGACATACAGAAATCAATAACTGAAAAACACCAGAAATATGCTAAATTAAAAGAAGAGATTGAAAGATTATGGAACATGAACAGGATATACATTGTTCTGATAGTAATATCCACAGCTGCTATCACCCCAAAGTCACTATACAATAGCATTAAACAATTATGCCCACACAGCAATATTTATGTAAATCTCAAGAAGGCCACAATGTTAAACACCACTTGAATAGTCCGAATGTTCCTAGCAATTGAGAAGTGATTGTGTTTGTGTATGCCTGCACCTCAGGTTTTACCAGCTGAACCTGAGAAAAAATTAAAAATATAATATATAAGCAATAAATATCGAAAACATGAAATGAAAAGTCCTTGAAACTGAATCTATAGATTGTGGTAACAGCTCTGATGGGGTGAGTGGAGTTGAATGAAATTATCCTCTCTGTTTCAAGAGCCTGATCAGAACCTGGTATTGTGAGTCCTGAGGCTCCTGTATCTTCTTCCTGACTGCAGCAGTGAGAAGAGAGCATGGCCTGGATGGAAGGGGTCCTTGAAGATGGGTACTGCTTTCTTGCAATAGTGCTCCATGTAGAAGTGCTGAAAGCTTGTCAAAGTTTTAGTTGTCATGCTGAATGTTCACCAACTCCTAGAGAAGTAGAGGTGCTGCCATGCTTTCTTTGTAATTGCACAGACGTGCTAGGCCCAGGGGAGATCCTCTGAAATGATAACAGATGTTAAGTGTCAGACCCATTCTTTCATATTCTTCAAGGAACAAATAAGTGATGACTGGGAGATTGGTCTCTGAACATGCGCATGCAAGTGGACTTGTACATACTGATGTTTGAGGATAAAAGCAGGGCTGTCGTTGGTTCTGGTAAGGAGGTTGAAATTTTCTGTTTGCCCAATGGTGAATAAACACCTCTTGACAGCACTGCTGACAACCTTCTTCAGTGAAGTGATGGCTGAGTGTGAACAGATGGTACAGTAATTAACTGGTTAGGGTTTGTCCAGTATTTTATGGACAACACATACCTAAGTAAATGTCGGGAGATCAACAGTAACATTTAAAAATACCTCAGACATACAGTCATAGAAAAAAGTCCTTCAGCCCATCTTGTCCATGCCAATCATCAAGAATACATTTAGTAATTCCATTCACCAGCACTTGATCTGTAGCATAATATGCACTGTAAATTCCAGTGCTTATCAAGCTGCTTCTTAAATGTGGTGAAGGTGTATGTTTCCACCATCCTCTCAAACGGTACATTCCAGATTCCAACCACCTTTGGGTGAAAAATTCTTCTAAATTCTCTTTTCCCTCTTAAGCTCTTACCCCTCACTCTAAATCTCTGCCCTCTGGAATTTCACTCTTTTATTATGCAGAAAGGTTTCCTACTATCACTTCAGTCTATGTTTCTCAGTAAGGTTCCGCCTCAGCGTCTTTCCTGATGAAGAGTCTCAGCCTGAAAAGTTGACAGTTCATTTTTTTTCTTTCAATGCTGTCTTACCTGTTGAGTTCCTTCACCATTTTGTCATTTCCAACATCTGCAGTCTGTCTTGCATCTCCTCTGGTTTAGACTCCACTTCCCTGGAATAAAGACTGTGAGCATTTACTTAACCTATGCATTACATGATTTTATATAACTTTATGTCAGCCCTAACCCTCCTATTCTCCAGGGAAAATTTGTCCAAGCCCAGCCACCTTTTCATTCCATCTCAAGCCCTCCAGTCCAAGTCTCATCCTCACAAATCATTTCTGCACCCTTACCAGCTTAATGCTGTCTGTCATATTGCTGGATAGCTCTACACAAGCCTGCAAGTGTGGTCTCACTGCTGACTTATACAGTAGTAACATGATATCCCAATGCCTGTGCTCAATGACTGATGAAGGCAATTGTGCCAAATGCCCTCAAACACTATCCAGAGGCTTGTTATTTACTGTGTAAGTCCTGCCACTGTTTATCTTACCAAAATGCAAGGTCTCTCACATGCCCGAGTTAAATTATATTTGCCATTCCTTTGCCCACTAGATCCTGTTGTGATCTCAGATAACCTTCTTTCCATTGATTACATCAGCAATTTTGCTATCAGAGACTAACTTACTAACTATGTGAACAACATTGTCATAGGTTCATAGAAAAACAGACCATTCAGCCCAATTTGTCCAAGCCGACCAAAGTTTCCACCTAAATTAGTCTCTTTTGCCCGTGTTTGGCCCCATATCTCTGTAAATCTTTCCTATCCAAATCTCTTTCAGGTATTGATCTTAACTACTTTCTGTAGCAGCCTGCTCCACATATGCAGCATTCTCTGTGTTAACAGGTTTTTCCTCAGTTCACTTTTAAATCTTTCCCCCTTACCATAAACCTGCAGTGTGCCCTCTAATATTTTTGTTCCCTTTCACTGAGAAAAGATTTATGTATATTCACCCTGCCTCTGTTGCTCATAATGTTTTACACTTCTATATTGTTACTGTTAATCTACATTCCAAAATATAAAACCCTTGTCTCCCAACACCTCCCTATAATTGCTGAAGTCCACATAGACCACAAGACATATGTATAGAGTTAGGCCATTCAGTCTGTCGAGTCTACTCCACCATTCAATCATGGCTGATTTATTATCCCTCTCAACTCCATTCTCCTGCCTTCTCCTCATAACCTCTGACATCATTACTAATCAAGAACCTATCAACCTCTACTTTAAAACTACCTAATGTCTTGGCTCCACACCTGTCCGTGGCATTGAACTCCACAAATTCACTATGCTAAACTAAGCTTGACTCTGGTTAAAGAAATGCCTCCTCATCTCTGTTCTGTAAGTATGTGCTGTAACAAGAGAGCTATGGATGGTGGTGCACCCAAGTCCAGAGTAAGGTATAGAATAGACTCAGACTTGATATAACAAGACAATGCAAATTAAGTCCAAAGGCAAAAGCATAAACAGTAATACTAGAATCACAAGCAAGAGAAAACCTGCAGATGCTTGAAATCCAAGCCACACACGCAAAATGCTAGAGGAACTCAGAAGGCCAGACAGCATCCATGGAAAAGAATACATTCAATGTAGAGGGGAGGGGAGAGAGAAATACAAGGTGATAGGTGAGACCTGAAGGCGGAGGGATGAAGTAAAGAGCTAGGAAGTTGATTGGTGAAAGAGATACACAGCTGGAGAAGGGGGAGTCTGATAGAAGAGGATTGAAGGCCATAGGAAGAAAGAAAAGTGGGGGGAAGAGCACGAGGGAGGCAATGGGTGGACATGAAGATAAGGTGAGAGAGGGATAAGGAGATGGGGAATGGTGAAAGAGGTGGTGGGCATTACCAGAAGTTCGAGAAATCTTTGTTCATGCCATGAGGTTGGAGGCTACCCAGATGGATTATAGTGTCATTTCTCCAACCTGAATTGGGCCTAATCACAGCAGTGAAGGAGGCTATAGACAGAATGGGAATGGGAAGTGGAATTAAAATGGGTGGCCACTGGGAGATCCCACTTTTTCTGGTGGATGGATTGTAAGTGCTCAGCGAAGCGATATCCAGTCTCACAGGCACACAGAAGGCCACACCGGGAACACCAGACACAGTGCATGACCCTAACAGATTCACAGGTGAAGTGTCACCTCACCTGGAAGGACTGTTTGGGGCCTTGAATGGTAGTGAAGGAGGAGGTCTAGGGGCAGGCGTAGCAGTTGTTCTGCTTGCAAGAAAAAGTGCCAGAAGGAAGATCAGTGGAGAGAGACGAATGGACAAGGGAGTCACATAGGGAGCGACTCTTGCAGAGAGCAGTAAGTGGGGGAGGGAAAGATGTGCTTGATGGTGGGATCCCGTTGGAGATAGCTTAGTACTACAAATGGAATTCTTATCATTGAGCACTGAGCATTCAGCACAAGGCCATTACGTATAGAGTTTCCATGAAGGAATGTGGCAGGCAGTAATTGGCAGTCTGAGTCTTGAAGCGACAGCTGCAGCTAACCATGCTCTGGGAAATGGGAGAGCTGAAACTTGGATGCCTGCTGCTGTTCATTTGTGACCATGATAGAACCATCTCTCCTACGGCTGGCTCCTGATGTCCCAGGGCGATCAGGATGGTGCTGATGAAAGTCCCCTATCAAGGTAGAGTCCAAGATGTCCTGTGAAGGAATCCCGCTTTCTTCCAGACCATATCCCTTCCAATCCACAAGGTACTGTCTTTTACTTTGAACAATGCAGGTGTCCAAAAGTCACTGAATTGTGTAGGTGGGTTGTCCCTCACCAGTTCTGGGAGACTGAGGAGGTTTAGGAACTGGAGACAAGGGGCTGGCACTCAAGGGCTTAGGTGGGACATGGAATGTGAGGTTATCAGCAGGGTGCTCAGGAGCTGGAAAGGATAAGTAACTGGGTTGATGCATTGCAGGACCAATGTAACATGGAACTTAGAAAAATTTGAAAAATAGAGGGCTATGGGTAACCCTAGGTAATTTCTATAGAAAGTACATGTTCATCACAGCATTGTGGGCCGAAGGGCCTGTTTTGTGCTGTAGGTTTTCTGTAATTCTATGTCAACAAGGGGCCAATTTTATGGATTCAACTACTTGGGAACATCTCTAGTTGAGTGCCAGACCTGCTGACTGGGAAAAAATGTTGGTTCCTCTCTCCTCCAGTCATTGGCTTAGTCTTGTTGTTAAAGTGAATTGTCCAACGATGTCTCTCTCATCTTCATCCATTTCTGGTGACACGTCTGGACCAGTTGGTCTATTAATGGAACTCCCACTTCTGCTGCTTATTCCAGGTACAATGGAGAACGGTACCCAAATTGGCATTCGAAAGGGGATATCCTGATAGATGAATGTTGAAGTGTGTAGTGCACAAGCTCAACCCAGATCAGGTTGTCACTCCAGGTCATATGGTTCATCGAGGCTCGACATCTGAGTGTTCTCTCTAGGTCCTGGGTGACCCTCTGTTTGTCCATTGGTCTATGGATGGAACCCAACAGAAAGACTGGCAGAGGCCTTAATGAGCTCACAAAAGGCCTTCCAAAACCTAGAGGCAAACTGGGGACATGATCAGAGATGATGTCGTGGGGGGAACCATGAATCTTGAAGACATGCTATAACATGAGCTTGGTGCCTCCCGATGTGGTCTCCTGTATATCTGTGAGACCCAGTATAGATTGGGAGTCCGTTTCACCAAGCACCTATGCTCCATCTGCCAGAAGAGCAGGATCTCCCAATGACCAACCAATTTAATTCCACTTCCCAATCCCTTTATAATATGTCAATCAATGGCTTCCTGTACTGTAGTGATGAGGCCACACTCAGACTGGAGGAACAACACCTTATATTCTGTGTAGGTATCCTTCAACCTGATGGCATGAACATCGATTTCTCAAACTTCTGGTAATGGCCCCCCGCCCTCTCCTTCAGCAGTCCCCATCTCCTTTTTCCTCTCTTATCGTATCTCCTTGCCTGCCCATCTCCTCCCTCTGGTGCTCCCTCCCCATTTTCTTTCTTCCATGGCCTTCTATCCTCAGTATCAGAATCCCCCTTCACCAGTCCTGTATCTCTTTCACCAATCAACTTCCCAGCAATTTACTTCAGCCCCTCCCCTCCCAGTTTCACCTATCACTTTGTGTTTCCCTCTCCCCACCCCCACCATTGAAATCTACTCCTCATCTTTTTTTCTCCAGACCTGCCAAAGGGTCTCGCCCCGTAAGGTCGACTGTACCCATTTCCATAGATGCTGCCTGGCCTGCTGAGCTTCTTTAGCATTTTGTGTCTGACTGTCCTGTATTTGTCCTCATCTTTCGAAATGCTGATATATCTTTTCCTTACAGATTCCTTCCACGAACTTTGATTCTTAAACAGACCTATTTTTCCCAAGTTACTCTTCTTTTCTTAAACAACTTATAATTAGCTTTAGGATTTTCCTTTACCTTGTCATTTAGTGATGTTTCATGTCCACTTTGTGCTGCTTTGATCTACAAAGTATTGCCCTCTCCAATATATTTCTATATCTGAAGGGCCTTCCCATTTTCAGTTCTTTATACCAATCATATGCTTGCTTTCTTTTCAATCCTGCCCTTAATATCCTTTGACATCCTCGATTCCCTGGTCTCACTAATTTGCTTTCCCTTTATAGGAACACGTTTTCCCTGAGCTCTGATGATTACACAGTTGAATGCTTCACACTTGTGGAGCTACCTGAAAGTAACTGCTTCCAATTCTTTTTGCCAGCTCATGTCTTATAATATTCAAATCTGCTTTCCCACAATATGAGATCCTAATTTAAGGACCAACGTTGTTTCTTTCCAAACGATAGTGTAACTTACAGAGTTATGGTCACTACCTCTGAAATGTTCTTCCCTGTTGCTATAACCACTTGCTTGGCTACATTCCCTAACATTACGTCCAGTACTGGTCCTTCCCTAGGGGGATTATCAATGTAAATACTCAAAACATTTTCCCATATGCATTTTAAAAACTGCTCCCTGCTGACTGACACTTCCATATGAAAGTATTCCCAGTCAAGATTGGTAAAATTGAAATCCTCTACTAATCATAGTCATAGTCATAATCATAGTCATACTTTATTGATCCCAGGGGGAAATTGGTTTTCGTTACAGTTGCACCATAAATAATAAATAGTAATAGAACCATAAATAGTTAAATAGTAATATGTAAATTATGCCAGTAAATTATGAAATAAGTCCAGGACCAGCCTATCGGCACAGGGTGTCTGACACTCCAAGGGAGAAGTTGTAAAGTTCAATGGCCACAGGCAGGAATGACTTCCTATGACGCTCTGTGCTGCATCTTGGAGGAATGAGTCTCTGGCTGAATGTACTCCTGTGCCCACCCAGTACACTATGTAGTGGCTGGGAGACATTGACCAAGATGGCATGCAACTTCGACAGCATCCTCTTTTCAGACACCGCCGTGAGAGAGTCCAGTTCCATCCCCACAACATCACTGGCCTTTCGAATAAGTTTGTTGATTCTGTTGGTGTCTGCCACCCTCAGCCTGCTGCCCCAGCACACAACAGCAAACATGATAGCACTGGCCACCACAGACTCGTAGAACATCCTCAGCATCGTCCAGCAGATGTTAAAGGACTTCAGTCTCCTCAGGAAATAGAGACAGCTCTGACCCTTCTTGTAGACAGCCTCAGTGTTCTTTGACCAGTCCAGTTTATTGTCAATACATATCCCCAGGTATTTGTAATCCTCCACCATGTCCACACTGACCCCCTGGATGAAAACAGGGGTCACCGGTACCTAAGCTCTCCTCAGGTCTACCACCAGCTCCTTAGTCTTTTTCACATTAAGCTGCAGATAATTCTGCTCATACCATGTGACAAAGTTTCCTACAGTAGCCCTGTACTCGACCTCATCTCCCTTGCTGATACATCCAACTATGGCAGAGTCATCCGAAAACTTCTGAAAATGACAAGACTCTGTGCAGCAGTTGAAGTCCGAGGTGTAAGTGGTGAAGAGAAAGGGAGACAAGACAGTCCCCTGTGGAGCCCCAGTGCTGCTGATCACTCTTTCGGACACAAAGTGTTGCAAGCACACGTACTGTGCTCTTCCAGTCAGGTAATCAAGAATCCATGTTACCAGGGAAGCAACCACCTGCATCGCTGTCAGCTTCTCCCCCAGCAGAGCAGGGCAGATGGTGTTGAACGCACTGGAGAAGTCAAAAAACATGACCCTCACAGTGCTCGCTGCCTTGTCCAGGTGGGCGTAGACACGGTTCAGCAGGTAGACGATGGCATCCTCAACTCCTAGTCGGGGTTGGTAGGTGGACAGAAGGGGATCCAAATGTGGCTTGACCATAGGCCGGAGCAGCTCCAGAACAAGTCTTTCTAGGGTCTTCATGATATGGGAGGTCAATGCTACCGGTCTGTAGTCATTGAGGCCACTGGGGCGCGGAGTGTTCAGCACAGGGACGAGGCAGGACGTTTTCTACAGTACAGGAACCCTCTGGAGCCTCAGGCTCAGGTTGAATACATGGTGAAGTACTCCACATAGCTGAGGGGCACAGGCTTTGAGCACCCTGGTACTGACACCATCCGGTCCTGCAGCCTTGCTTGGGTTGAGACGTTTCAGCTGTCTTCTCACCTGTTCAGCCATGTAACTAACCCTGCTGATTTTAAATAACACACACAAAATGCTGGAGTAACTCAGCAGGTCAGGCAGTACCTATGGAAAGGAATATAGAAGGTAAAACCTGCAGATTCTGGAGATCGAAGCAACACACACAAAATGCTGGAGCAACTCAGTGGGCCAGGCAGCATCTATTGAAAAAAGTACAGTCGACGTTTCAAGCTGACTGCCAAAGGGTCTCAGCCTGAAATGTTGACTGTACTTTTTTCCATAAATACTGCCTGACCTGCTAAGTTTCTCCAGCACTTCGTGTGTGTTGAAAGGAATAAAAAGTTGACGTTTTGGCTGAAATCCTTCATAAGAAGGTGGTGGGTGGGGAAAGCTGGAAATTAACGAGTGAAGCCATGTGAGGGGGATAGTAGGTGAGTGAGGGATGGGGGGGAGGGTGAACTGAAAAGCTGTTAGGTGACAGAAGGAAAAGGCAAAGGGCTGATGAAGAAGGAATCCAATCGAAGAGGGGAATGGACCATGGGAGGAAGGGAAGGAGAAGCAGCAGATGGAGGCAAAATGCAGGTTAGGAGAAGATGCCAGAATGGAGCACAGAAGAAGAGAGAAGGGGGAGGGGAAGAAATAACCAGAAGTTAGAAAAATGGATGTTGGCATCTGGTTGGAGGCTACCCAGAGAGAATATGAGGTGTTGCTTCTCCAACATGAGAGCTGTCTCTCTCATCTTGGCAGTAGAGGAGGCCATGGACCAATATGTGGAAATGGGAATGATTGGCTACCAGGAGATCCTGCTTATTGCAAAGCTGCTTTACAAAGTAGTTCCCTGATCTGTTGGGTGTCACCAGTGTAGAAGGGGCTGCACTGGGAGTACCAGATACAGTAGATGACCCCCGACAGACTCACAAATGAAGTGTTGCCTCACCTGCAAGGACTGTTTGGGGCCCTGAATGGTGGGGAGGGAAAAGGTGAATGGGCATATGTAGCACTTCTTCTGCTTGCAGGGACAAATGACAGGAGGGAGATCTGTGGAGAGGGACGAATAGACATGGGAATCACAGAGCGAGTGATCCCAGTGGAAAGTGGAGAGTGGGGGAGGGGTAAGGTGGTAGTAGGATTCCACTGAAGATGGCAGAAGTTGTAAAGAATGATGTGCTGGTTCCAGAAGCTCATGGAGTGGTAAATGATGAGAGGAACTCTATCCCTGTTCGGGCAACAGGAAGATGGGGTGAGGGCAGAAGTCTGGGAAATGGAAGAGATGCAGCTGAGGGTAGCATTAATGGTGGAGGAAGGGACAGCCCCATTCTTTGAAGAAGGAGGACATCTCTGACTTCCTGAAAAGGAAAGCCTCATCCTGGGAACAGATGTGATGGAGCTGGAGAAAAAGAAATGGCATTTTCACAAGTGGCAGGATGGAAAGAAGTATAGTTGAGATAGCTGTGAGAGTCAGTAAACTTATAAAAATATCAGTGGACAATCTGTCTCCATAGGTGGTAACAGAGAGTTCGAGAAAATGAAGAGAGATGTCAGAACTGGACTAAGGGAATTTGAGGGTAGGGTGGAGGTTGAAGGAACAGTTGATGCGCTCGGCAAGGGTGCATGAAACAGCACCAATGTAGTCATCAACGTAGCACCAAAAGAGTTGGGGAGCATTACCAGTGAAAGCTTTGAAGATGGACTGTTCTATGTAGTCAATGAAATGGCAGACATAGCTGGGGCCCATGTAGGTGCCCATGGCTGCACCTTGCGTTTGTAGAAGGTGGGAGGAACTGAAAGAGAAATTGTTGAGTGTGAGGTCTAGTCCTGCCAGATGGAGGAGGATGGAGGTGAAGGGCAACTGATTGGGTCTTTTGTCTAGGAAGAAGCAGAGAGCTTCAAGGCCTTCTTGTTAGGAGATAGAGGTGTGTAAGAATTGGATATCCATGGTGAAAATGGGCAATCAGGCCCTGGAATTGGAAGTTATTGAAGAGATTGAAAGCATGTGTGTGTTACTCTGGATTTCCAGTAACCTCAGAATCTCTTGTGCCTATTACTTTTAAATCATTTTGTGATTTGTCTACATATCTGCTCCCCTATCTCTTGCTGTTAGCATACCCAGTAGTATACCCAGTACAGATCACCTCCATTAAGAAAGACGTTGGAGAATTAACATGTATTTTCTGTTTATTCACTTTATTTGTCATTTAAACAAGGTACGTATGGTAATCCACCAGTTGCTGCTATTTTGGCCATATTTGCATTGTGTGCTAATTCTGATTATTACACTAAATATTCCACCTGTTTCATATCCCCATGCACATAAGTTATTAACAATATTTGCTAAGCCTTATCCCTACAACTTTTCAGTTAATCCTGACTGACACCAGCAAGCTCCTTAGACAGCTATTTATAACAAAGCAAATGTAGCAAAATGAAGATATGTTGGTAGCTTAGTTGTCCATTGCAAATTGCCCATAATATGTTGGTTAAAATGATTTCAGACATAGAACAATATAGCATAAGAACAGGCCCTTCAGTCCACAAGATTTGTCCTGAACATAATGCCAAATTAAACTAAATCTCATCTGCCTGTAACCTGATCCATATCACTCAATTTCTTGCATAATCTTGTATCTATCTAATGATCTCTTAAACATCACTATTGTATCTTCTTCCACCACTACTCCTGGCAGCCTATCTCAGGCTCGTACCAGTCATTATGTTCAAAAAACAACACCCCCCATCCTTCTCCTTTAACATTTCCCCCATCACATCAAATGCATGTCTTCTACTACTGGGTATTTCTTACCTTGAATAGATTCTGGCTAACTATGCCTCTCAGAATTTTATCAACCTCTGTCAGGCCTCCCCTCAGCCTCTGATGCTGAGGGTATGTAATCCCAAGTTTGTTTGAAGTTTGTCCATGCAACATCTTGGATTAGATAGCATCCCATCTGCCATCAAATTTCTCCTCACTATTCCACTTTCACTCTATCTATTAACTTTTACTTGTAAGTAAAAATATCTTTGTGTCTAAAACTGTATTGCTGCCTCATAATAGTGAATTTCATGATGTATGTCAGAGATAATAAACCTGATTCTGATTCTGATTCTAAATTATTAAGAGAAGTTGGACTTCCGCACACTTTCCAAAGCCTCCACATCCTTTCTGTAATGGGGTAAACAGAAATTAATACAATACTCCAAATACAGCCTATCCAAAGATTTATATAGCTGCAACATGACTTCCTAACTCGTGTACTCAATGTCCTGACAAATGAAAGCAAGCATGCCATATGCCTTCTTTACCATACTATCCACTTGCATGGCCACTTTTACTGAGCTGAGGACTTGGATATTGATGGCAGGATACGGGGTAAGTTGATGGGATGGAGGAAAAATTAAAAATATATGATAATGGATACTTAATGGTTTCTGTGAAGTCGGCGGACTGAAGGAGCTGTTTCCTTGATTTTTCTCTCCAGAATTATATGACTGGTGTTTTGGTGAATATTTATGCATGGTATATTGTATCAATTGACTTGATTAATTATCAAAAATGTGTTTTTTCTCCTGATTAATCTCAGACACTCAATGGAATATCAAAACGCAGATGTATAGAGCTATTGCTGCTGTAAAGACGTTGAAATAGGAAATTAACAAGTAAACTTAATGCACCATTGATTCCTAGAGAAAGATAGTTCCCTGAGTAAATAGCAAGTAACTAAACTGTCTGATGCTGAACTCTCACATTTTCTTACAGAGATCTTCTTGCTCAGGGGGTCTTGCTTAGTGAAAGAAAGTAAGGCATGATAGATCTTTCAATTAAAAATATATTTTTATTAACTCCCAACTATCTGAATCGGAGGCAAGAATACTATCAGACAAGCCTTTTGCAGGAAATATTTTAATTTGGCCCACAGTTTTATAAAATTACTAACAAATGTTTCTGAAGTAAATGCATGCATTTCAAAATCTATAAATATGTCTTGTATGTTAATGTTATATATGCCTCAAAAATGCAGATGATGCAAATATTAGGATCAGAGTCAAGATTAGCAGCCCTTATTTACATTGCAGGCTGAAATATAACTCCACTTTAAGCTAGTGATACCCAGTAACTATGTGAAGTAATATTTAAACGTAAATACCACATACAAAGTATTTCTGCCTTATTGGAAAGGCAAGTGCAATGAAATGAAAGACTGTCAATGAAATATATAATTGCCCATCAGATTAATTTGTATTGGCAGTTTTTCCACCGTGTCATAATCAGTGATATAAGAGTAATGTAATTTCTTGTACATTTCTTGCACCAGCTAGGTTAGATGTAGATGGTTATATAATTACCTTAAACCACACTTCATAATCTCATGGCTAAAAGTGACTGGGATTGATTTTATGTACAGAATTTTATGTAACTAATTTCCCTTTTTTGTTTTTCTTGTAACTCCTGATTGTATCAAACCATATGACTACAGGACATAGGAGCAGAATTTGGTCATTTAGCCTATCGAGTCTGCTCCGCCATTCAGTCATCGCTGATCCTTTTTTCCCCTCCTCAACCCCATTCCCTGCCTTCTCCCTATAAACTTTGATGCCATGTTCAATCAAGAATCTATCAAGCTCCACCTTAAATGCACCCAATGACCTGCCTTCCACAGCAGCATGTGGTAACAAATTCCACAAATTCACCACCCTCTGGCTAAAGAAATTTCTCCGCACCTCTGTCTTAAATGGTTGCCTCTCTATTCTGAGCCTGTGCCCTCTTGTCCTCGGCTCTCCCACCACGGGAAACATCCTTTCCACATCTACTCTGTCTAGGCCTTTCAACATTTGAAAGGTTTTAATGAGATCCCCCCTCATCCTTCTAAGTTCCAGCGAGTACAGACCCAGGGCCATCAAACGTTCCTCGTATGATAACTCTGTTATTCCTAGAATCATCCTTGTGAACCTCCTCCGAACCCTCTCCAATGCCAGCATATGTTAGATTGGAGCCCAAAACTGTTCACATTGCTCAACGTGAGGCCTCACCGGTGCCTTACAAAGCCTCAGCATCATATCCCTGCTTTTGTATTCTAGATCTCTTGAAATGAATGCTATCATTGCATTTCCCTTCCTCACCACCAACTCAACCTACCAGTTAACCTTCAGGGTTTTCTGTACAAGGACTCCCAAGTCCCTTTGCATCTCAGATTTTTGGATTTTCTTCCCATTTAGAAAATAGTCTGCTCATTTATTTCTACTGTCAAAGTGCTGGACTATGCATTTTCCAACTGATGCTACATACCTGTGTTGCTGCTGGAAGTTCTTCAATGCACTTGTGCATGTGACAGTAAACTCAACTTTGACTATTGACTTTGACTTTGAAATGAAGCTGCTGTATTCCGAATCACATTATGCATTAAAGATAATTAATTGATTTTGCTTTCTGTGCAAATATATAGACTCTTTAATGTCAGTTGTATCCCTGCCCTAATCCAACCTTTGTTCATGTAGCGAAGTAATAATAAATAATAATAAGTAATAATAGCAAAGTAGTAATCAGGAATACTACTTTGTATTTCGGTTATCTGTTTTTTTGTGTGCAGAGCACAGATTTAGATCAAGAGTTATTGATCTCCTCACAGATCTTTCCCGGGATGTTTTTTAAAATTCTTGTAGCTACGTACATTAAAATAAAAAGACTTTAATGAATGCCTGTGGCATTTTTAACATGCTGATGAGATTGCGGCACAAATAGATATGAATGAGTGTGATTGTTAGCTATTAAAAAATGTGATTGGAGAGTATGACTGAGAGCTCAATATTCCATGCCTTTGACACTCTAAAATGGGATAGTGCAGAGCACACCAGGATACCAGCATGCAGAATATTCAAATCAACTTTATTGCAAACCGTGCCTGCGTGGTATGTGAACTTCTTCCTTGTAGGAAGGTTGGGGATGTTGTGGAGGACTGTCAGAGGTCACAGCAGGACATCGATTGGATGCAAAACTGGGCTGACAAGTGGCGGAGGGAGTTCAACCCAGATAAGTGTGAGGTGGTTCATTTTAGTAGGTGAAATATGATGGCAGAATATAGTACTAATGGTAAGACTCTTGGTAGTGTGGAGGCTCAGAGGGATCTTAGGGTCCACGTCCATAGGACACACAGAGCTGCTGCGCAGGTTGACTGTGTGGTTAAGAAGGCATCAACCGACGGATGCAGCTCAGGAGCCGAGAGGTAATGCTACAGCTATATATGACCCTGGTCAAACCCTACTTGAAGTACTGTGCTCAGTTCTGATCACTTCACTAGAGGAAGGATGTAGTGTAGAACTATAGAAAGGGTGCAGAGGAGATTTACGAGGATGTTGCCTGGATTGGGGAGCATGCCTTATGAGAATAGGTTGAGTGAACTTGGCCTTTTCTCCTAAAACGACGGAGGATAAGAGATAACCTGACAGGGGTGTATAAGGTGATGAGAGGCATTGATCTTGTGGATAGTCAGAGGCTTTTTCCTGGGGCTGACACGAGAGGGCACAGTCTTAAGGTGCTTGGAAGTAGGTAGAGAGGCGATGTCAGGGGTAAATTTTTTACACAGAGCGGTGAGTGCATGGAATGTGCTGCCGGCGACTGTAGTGGAGGTGGATACAGTAGGGTCTTTTAAGAGGCTTCCGGATAGGGTCATGGAGCTTAGAAAAATGGAGCACTATTGGTAACCCGAGGTAATTTCTAAAGTAAGTACATGTTCGGCACAGCAATGTGGGCCAAAGGGCCTGTATTGTGCTGTAGTTTTTCTATGATTCTAGGAGTGGCATGGGAATAACATTGTTAAGACCATAAGATATAGGAAGGGAGTGAGGCTGTTTGGTCCGTTGATTCTGCTCTGCCATTTCATCATGGTTGATCCATTATTTCTCTGCCCCAATTTCCTGCCTTCTCCCATTATCCCTTCGTGCCTTGACCAATCAAGTGTCTATCTACCTCTGCCTTAAATATTTATAAAGACTTCGCTTGTACAGCTGCCTGTGACAACAATTTCCACAGATCCACCCTCTCTGGCTGAAGAAATTTCTCGTCATCTCTGTTCTAAAAGGATACCCTCTGTTCTGAGACTGTGTCCTCTGGTCCTCAGGTCTCCTGCAATAGGAAATGTCCTCTCCACATCTCCCTTATCAAGACTTTTCACTGTTTGATACATTTCAATTAAACCCCCTCATTCTTCTGAATTCTAGTGAATTCAGACCCAGAGTCATCAAATGCTCTTCATATAAAAAGCCATTCAAACCTGGAATGATTTTCATGAATCTATTTTGTAACCTCTCCAGTGTCAGCGCATCTTTTCTAACATATGGGGCCCAAAACTGCTCATAATGTGCCAAGTAAGGCCTCACCAGTGCTTTATAAAGCCTCAACATTACATCCCTGTGTTTATATTCTAGTCCTCTTGAAATGAATGCTAACATCACATTTGCCTTCCTCACCACAGGCTCAAACTATAAATTAACCTTCAGAAAATCCTGCACTTGAACTCCCAATTTCTTGTCACTCAGATTTTTGCATTTTCTCTCCATTTAGAAAATAGTCTACCCTTTCATTTCTTCTACCAAAGTACATCACCATACACTTCCTAATACTGTATTCCATCTGCTACTTCTTTGCCCATCCTCCAAATCTATCTACGTCCTTCTGTAGCTTCTCTATTTGCTCAAAACTACCTGCCCTCCACCTACCTTGGTATCATCTGCAAACTCTGCAACAAAGCCGTTAATACATCATTCAAGTCATTGACATATAATGTAAAAAGAAACAGTCCGAACACAAGTCCTTGTGCAACACCACTAGTCACCGGCAGCCAACCAGAAAATGCTTCCACACTTTGCTTCCTGCCAATCAGCCACTTCTTTATCTATGTTTAGCTTTCCGGTAATACTATGGGCTCTTAACTTGTTAAGCAGCCTCATCTGTGGCACCTTGTCAACGGCCTTCTGAAAATCCAAGTACACAGCATTAACCAATTTTCCTTTGTCTACAAAGCTTCTTGTATCTTCAAAGAATTCAAGTAGATTTGTCAGGCAGGTATTTCCCTTGAGGAAACATGCTGACTACAGTTTATCATATATCCCCAAGTACACCAAAACCATAACCTTAAGAATCGATTCCAAAATCTTCCCAACCACTGAGGTCAGGCTAACTGGCCTATAATTCTTCTACTTCTCTCTCTTCTTGAAGAGTGGAGTGACTTTTGCAATTTCTCAGTCTTCCAGAACCATTTCAGAATCTAGTGATTTTTGAAAGATTATTACTAATGCCTCCACAATCTCTTCAACCACCCTTTTCAGAACCTGGGGTGTACACTCTTCAGTCCTGGTGATTAAAGCGCCAGTGCCTTTACTTCCTGAGGAAACTAAAGAAATTTGGCCTGTCCCCTAAAACCCTCAGTAAGTTTTATAGATGCACCTTAGAAAGCACCTTTCAGTTCCCAAAGAACCTTCTCTCTAGTAATGGCAAATTTACACCCTTCTGACCCCTGACTCTCTGGAAATTTCACCATCCTCCTTGTGTCTTCCACACTGAAGACTGTGCAAAATGCTTATTCAGTTTATCCGCCATTTCCTTGTCCCCCATTACTACCTCTCCAGCATCATTTTCCATTGGTCTGATTCCACTCTCACCTCTCTTTTACACTTTATGTATCTGAAAAAACTTCTGGTATCCTCTCTAATATTATTGGATAGCTTACTTTCATATTTCATCTTTTCCTTCTTTATACTTTATACTTTATTGTTGCCAAACAATTGATACTAGAACATACAATCATCACAGCACTATTTGATTCTGTGCTTCCCGCTCCCTGGATTACATATCGATAGTAAATATTAAAAATTTAAATTACAAATCATAAATAGAAAATAGAAAAATGGAAAGTAAGGTAGTGCAAAAGAACCGAGAGGCAGGTCTGGATATTTGGAGGGTACGGCCCAGATCCAGGTCAGGATCCGTTCAGCAGTCTTATCACAGTTGGAAAGAAGCTGTTCCCAAATCTGACCGTACGAGTCTTCAAGCTCCTGAGCCTTCTCCCGGAGGGAAGAGGGACGAAGAGTGTGTTGGCTGGGTGGGTCGTGTCCTTGATTATCCTGGCAGTGCTGCTCCAACAGCGTGCGGTGTAAAGTGAGTCCAAGGACGAAAGATTGGTTTGTGTGATGTGCTGGGCTGTGTTCACGATCTTCTGCAGCTTCTTCCGGTCTTGGACAGGACAACTTCCATACCAGGTTGTGATGCACCCTAGAAGAATGCTATCTACGGTGCATCTATAAAAATTAGTGAGGGTTTTAGGGGACAGGCCAAGTTTCTTTAGTTTTCTCAAGAAGTAAATGCCCTGGCACTTTATGACTTTTCTATTGGTTTTTAAAAGCTTCCCAATCCTCAAACGTCCCAATAAATTTTGCTCTATTATATGTCCTGTCTTGGCTTTTATGTAGGCGTTGATTTCTCTTGTTAGCTATGGTTGTGTCATCTTACCTTTAGAATACTTTCTTCTGTTTGGGATGTATACAGTATATCCTTTGCCTTCCGAATTCCTTCCAGAAATTTCAGCCATTGCTGCTCTTCTGTCATTCCTGCCAGCGTTCTTTTCCAATCTATTTGGCCAACACCTCTGTCATGCCTGTGTAATTCCCTTTACTCCACTGTAATACTGATACATCTCCTCAAATTAACTACCACATCTCCACTTCTTGAAAAAAAGGGAAATCTAGTTATGTACTTCTTGTGCATAGAACTGCATTAAAAATGCTCAATGAAATTGAGCAATTCAGTTCACTTTACTCAGAGCACATAACTTATGGTCCTTACATAAATATAAAAGGAATTTGCAACATTATATTCAGAACAGTTCCATTTTGTGAAATGTTTTCAACATCAGAATTCTTTTTAAAAAAACACTAGATCTGATGGATGTCAAAGTAGACTACCTCAACACTCTAGCAAAGTGAGGGGATTATTCTGCCTCTTTAGTCACTTGCCCTAAGCTATTAGGCTATGGAGAATATCTCTGTGGTGGGACAGGTAAATGACTCCTGCTGGTATAGGTTCCTGGATGTGTTGGAGCAGATGGATATTCTTGAACAGGTGTGTCCACCTCAAGTAAATGGTCCTTGTCATCAGGATCAGGCTACTCTTTTGCCTCTGCCTTCCGTGGAATTTGAAGGCGCCTGAGTGCATACCTGTTCCACCTGATTTCACCTTGTGATGTTCTCATCACAAACAATCGTGGTGCATGCTGTCAGACTACTGTTACTTTGGTGAATTGGTCTGAAACCCGGACAGCTTTACCACTCCTGAGAGGTGACAAAGATTTTCCTCTGTGTCTGAGATCATGAATGCTCTTCATAGTCTCATGCTATGTTGTCTCAAAATATCTCACTTTGTCTAAGACTGGTAAGTGAGGTTGGAGAGGGGAAGGAGGAATAGGCAGGCTTGTTCTCAGTCTCCAGGCCATTGACAGCTCTGATGGACTGTAGCCATTTGCAAGAGGTGTGAGCTGATAAGCTACCCATGCTTTATATGGGTCTTTTGTCTTCAATAAGGGACCGTTAACAGTTTGCACTGCTCTTTCCACTTCACCATTTGCCATAATACCCATGAACTGCTTGTCTAGTGTTTGAATTCATACTCGCTAGCAAAGACTTTGAATTCTGTGCAGCTGAATTGTGGAACGTTGAAAACACACATGTCTCTGGTAGTCCGTTGCAAGCAAATTCAGCTTTCAGGTGCTGCATAACTGCTGCTGAGAATGTAGAGGACAGCTCGGATCCCTCAATATTCTGTGAGTAGTAATCTACAGAGAGAATATATTTGTCTCTTTTCAGCTTGAAAATATCTTTGCCTGAAATTTGCCATGGAAAGTCTGGGAATTCTGAGGGACAGAGGGGTTCAGCATGATTTTTGTACTGTTTCCTGCAAGCTTCGCATTGCTTTACAAAATCTCTCATCTCTGTGCTCACAGCAGGCAATCACACAGATTGCCTTGCTCTGAGGCAACATGTTTGATGCCTTGATGTCCTTGGTGGATTTGACTGATGATTTTGGTATGCATAGAAGCAAGAATGATGAATCTAGAGTCCCTTAACAATAAACTATCAAGAATGGTGAGTCTGTCTCTTTCAAGCCAATAAGGTCTGATTTTGTGAGCTCCTTTTAGAACTGCTACCCATCTCTGCTCACAGTATTGCATGACTTTGCTGCAGATATGGTCCTTTTTCAACTGAGCATGAATTCCATCCAGTTTACTCTGTGATGCAGGAAAGCTTTCACGTACCTAAGCTAAGTAGAACTTGATATCTTCCATGAGGGTAGAGTCAACTGTGGAAAAACTTCACGTACTTCTCATGTTACTGGACGTTGTTTAGCAAGTCTAACCTTGCAATGACGTTCAACTTCTTAATGGCATGTTGTCCCAGTAGTGGTGAGAAGAGATTCTGAACGACTGTTTCTCATTGCTAAAGATGGATGGAGTAAACATTCCTTTCACGCTCAACTCATGTTTCCCTGGCCCCATGAGTACTCTCTTTGTTAGGTTTAGGATAATACCTGTTATCTTCACCAAACTTGTGAACAGACATTCAGGGATGGCTGTGCCATCTAACCCAGTGTCCATTTTGAATGTCACTGCCTCATTTTGCAACTGAACCTGCCTTGCCTATTTGAATCTACAATCCCAAGGGAAGGTCATTCCTCATCTGAATCATGGTCGTCTTTGACCTCCTGAAGAACTGTTTTTGAGTAACACTGGCGGACAGGAGATCCTGTGAGCCTGATAGAAATACCCGCATGGTGTGTTGCCTCCCAGGTGCCAGCGTATGGGATGTCTCGGATCGGGTCCAGAATATTCTGAAGGGGGAAGGTGAGCAACCAGTTGTCTTGGTACATGTTGGTACCAATGACATAGATAGGACAGAGGAGGAAGTCCTGAAGAGAGATTTCCAGGAGTTAGGAAGGAAGCTGAGAAGCAGGACATCCAGGGTGGTAATCTCGGGATTGCTACCTGTGCCACGTGCTAGCGAGGGCAAAAATAGTAGGATCAGGCAGATGAATGCGTGGCTGAGAGACTAGTGCAGTGGGCAGGGCTTCAGATTCTTGGATAATTGGGATCTCTTCTGGAGGAAGTATGGACCTGTTCAAAAAGGACAGGTTATACCTGAACCCAAAGGGGACCAATATCCTGGCGTGAAAGTTTAATAGAACTGTTAGGGAGGGTTTAAACTAATTTGGCAGGGGGATGGGAACCGGAATGACAGAGCGGAGGAAGGGGAAAACGGAAATAAATCTAAGATAGTGAGCAGTAAAGATGTCAGGAAAGACTGGCAAGTGATGGGGCAAATTTGTAGCCATTGGGATGAGTTGCAGTGCAATAAAATTGCAGTGAAATCAAAGTGAAAAGTACCAAATACTGGTCTTAAGGTGTTATACTTAAATGCATGCAGCATAAGGAATAGGTGGATGATCTGGTTGTACAGCTACAGATTGGCAGGTATGATATTGTGGCCATCACTGAGACGTGGCTAAAGGATGCATGTCTCTGGGAGCTGAACGTCCAAGGATACACGGTGTATTGGAAGGATAGGAAGGTAGGCAGAGGAGGAGGCGTGACTTTATTGGTAAGAAATGATACTAAATCATTAGAAAGAGGTGATATAGGCTCGGAAGGTGCAGAATCTTTATGGGTTGAGCTGAGAAATCTCAGGGATAAAAGGACCCTGATGGCAGTTATTTATAGGCCTCCAAACAGCTGCAGTGATGTGGACTACAAATTACAACAGGAAATAGAAAAGGCTTGTCAGAAGGGCAGTGTTATGAAAATTGTGGGGGAGTTTAACATGTGGGTGGATTGGGAAAATCAGTTCGGCACTGGATCTCAAGGGAGAGAATTTGTAGAATGACTGCGAGATGGCTTTTTAGAACAACTTGTTCTTGAGCCCACTAGGGGATCGGCTGTACTGGATTGGGTATTGTATAATGAACCGGAGGTGATTAGAGAGATTGAGGTGAAGGAACCTTTAGGAGGCAGTGATCATAACATGGTTGAGTTCACTGTGAAATTTGAAAAAGTGAAGCCGAAATCTGATGTGTCGGTATTTCAGTGGAGTAAAGGAAACGGTGGCATGAGAGAGGAACTGGCCAAAGTTGACTGGAAAGGGTCACTGGCGGGAAAGACGGCAGAGCAGCAGTGGCTGGAGTTTATGCGAGAAGTGTGGAAGGTGCAAGACAGGTATATTCCAAAAACGAAGAAATTTTCGAATGGAAAAAGGATGCAACCGTGGTTTACGAGAGAAGTCAAAGCCAAAGTTAAAGCAAAGGAGAGGGCATACAAGGAAGCAAATTGGGAAGTTTTTAAAAGCTTACAAAAGGAAACTAAGAAGGTCATTAAGAGGGAAAAGATTAACTATGAAAGGAAGCTAGCAAATAATATCAAAGAGGATACTAAAAGCTTTTTCAAGTATAAAAAGAGCAAAGGACAGGTGAGAGTAGATATAGGACTGATAGAAAATGCTGTTGGAGAAATTGTAATGGGAGATAAGGAGATGGCAGAGGAACTGAACGAGTATTTTGCGTCAGTCTTCACTGAGGAAGACATCAGCAGTATACCGGACACTCAAGGGTGGCAGGGAAGAGAAGTGTGCGCAGTCACAATGACAACAGAGAAAGTACTCAGGAAGCTGAATAGTCTAAAGGTAGATATATCTCCCGGAGCAGATGGAACACATCCTCATGTTCTGAAGGAAATAGCTGTGGAGATTGCGGAGACATTAGCGATGATCTTTCAAAACAGGAGGGCACAATTACAGGACAAAGGGATAGTCATTTAAAACGGAGGTGCAATGCAACTCCTTCTTGCAGGGATGGTGATTCTTTGGAATTTTCTGTCCCAGAGCGTTGAGAACACTACATCTTTGGGGATATTTACAAAGTAGATAGATGCCTTTTGTGAAAGGTCACAGAAATGGGCATATGTGGTCTTGGAACAGAAGTGGAGAAGAGGCCTGTGGCATTCAGTCATCATTTTGACTAGTGGGTAAGTATGATGGGCTGAATGGCCTCCTACTGTTTCCTTGTTTGCATTTTGTGTGTGCACGTGCCCCTTGGATATTTCACTGAACATTGGAAATGAATAATTATGGTCACTTTATCGTTACCATGTCATTTTCACTCAAGTGCATGTAATTTCAGGTGCAGATTGATATTAGAGTTGTAGTCCTATTCAGGTCCTTGTTTTACAAGAAAGGAAAGCAAGATTGTCAATAGAACACTTGGAAGTGTGAATCTTAATTTTAAAGAGAACACTCATTTTGCTTCTTAGAATTTAAGCCTATCGATGAATAAAACTGCCTAAAGTTCAGTTCGTTTGCGGAAACGTTAATGGGTTTACCAGACAAGTGTTTGCTAGGTCTCTGACTCTGGCTCAACGCCAGAGCTGAAGCAAGGGAAACTTCACAGATTCACATAATCTCAGTTCAAACCTGTGTCATGGAAAGTGACAGGAATTTGAAGCCAGAAAGATATTGGAGCAGCTGTTTGTCCCATATTTAGTTCCTACAACATTTTTGCGGTGCCCATCCGAATAAATAACCAACCACGCGTGGAAGTGTGAATTAGGATAAAATACACAAGTTGTTCTCTATTTTAGGAATCACTGGTTGCTGAATGAATGCATTCCTTTCACTCCCCCCCCCACCCCCGCCCCCGATCTGCACCTGAATTTTTATTTAATTTAATGATTCTCTTGTTCCCATTTTTTTTATTTTAAAAAGGTTGAATATCAATATAGCTTGTGTAATACGCAGTTTTCCCACTCTCTATCGAAGGGTTTATAATAATTAAGGATTTGCTGACATTCGGAAACAATCAGACAAAATGAACAGTTTATCTTACAAAAGTTAATTTCAATTAAAGGACTTTAATTTTATTCGCCACAATCCGTTCTTATTAGAAGAATGAGATAAAATCGGAATACGATTTTTTGGGAGTTCGGCCAAGACTCGTGAAAAACGATAATTTCTGCATTTAGTCGCGATGACATTGGACGGCAAGAAACAAATCTCTTCTTTCCATTACAAAAAGTGAAGTGCATGTATTGTAAATATATTCCATTATCCCGGCTTGCTTTTAGATCTACAGTATTAAATTACTGAGCACTAGTATATTATTTGTGGGAATTTTATTTATGCTTCGTTTTAGCGAGAATATCTAAATTAACAATTTTATTTGACAGTGGACTGTAAAAAAGTTGGCGCGCGATTGCTCTGCTTGGTCAGCTCTGGGACCATGTGATGGTATAGTTTAACGGCTCTGAAGTTTCACACAAAACTATTGACACTGCTTCTCTAATTTTATCCTGATGGGAGAAAACAGGAATTAATCTGAGAACCAGAAATGTTCGTGGCACTTTGCAAATGCCAAATACGGACCGGACTCGCTGCGCAGGCAAAATGATTCAGTGTATATAGGTTGCGAGATGAACCATCGGCCGCTTCCAGCGCGCAACCGTCCGGTTCTAATTCTGGTATAAATACGTGATCATTATTTGACGAAATGAGAATTTGTTATTTAGATATTCCACGGCGCTTGTCATGCAGTAGAGTTATTGTGTATCCTTTATAGTTGTATGCTCGATCTGAAACTGGTTCGTAACGTTATTAGCTTATGTCGCATCATTCTTTAATGACATTTCTAATCATTTCTAACAATGACACTTCTTTCATTACAGTTTCTGTTGCAAATCTTTATTCAGCAGAATCGACCAAGGTAAGTGATGTTGAGTGGCCAAATTAGCGTTACGTGAAGAGAAAAGAGACATTAATAGATCAGTTAATATTTTGAGTTTGATCGTAAATGTTGATTATGCAGAGTCCGGCGTGAAACACCGCTGCGTTTCAGTTAAACATTCCCGACTGCTTGTCAGGCAGCCTGTTATCACGTGGAGAACGGTCAGAAATGAACTACGCAAACTCCCATGTCAATTTCGGTGATACGTGATCATGGTAGTGTATGATAAATTTGTCTCTGTGCGGAGTCTTTTTCTCTGTGCTGACTAAGGTGATCGAAGAGCCTTAATAGAGTTGGTGTAAGTATTAGTATAATTTCATTGCCAGGCTGAGACCAAACAAGACTACCACTTGCTTTTCTGCCTGGGTAGTCTGCAAAACAATGGTATGAACATTGATTTTTCCAAATATAAGGAACCTGCGCCCCCTGTGCTCCTCTCCCTCTTCTGGTTCACCCAGGTTCTCCCCACGCTTCAGGCAGTGTCATTCCATCGCATCACCACCCCTCCTCATCCTTTCATTATGCCTCCTTTATTTGGTTCTGAAAGTTCAAAGGTTCATTGTATTATCAAACTCTGTATCAAAATACAACTCTGAGATGTGTCTACTTATCAGATTTCCAAATCTACAGTTTTTTTGTTTTTCCACTTATCTAAAGCAGCCCCTTTCTCTATCACCAGCCTCCACTTCCCCCAACTGCTTCCATCTACCCCCACCTGGCTACACACCAGCTACCCTCTCCCACCTGCCTTATCTGATTTCACCATCACTTTATTTATATTGGTTCCCTCATTACTAATGGAGGGTTTTGATGCTCCTGTCCCTCTGCCTCCACAGATGCTGTTTGATTTCCTGCAGCAATTTGCTTCTTACTCCAGATTGCAGCCTCTATTGGTTCTTGTATCAGAACCAAATTAACATTTAAATTAGTTTCGAGGTTATTCAATTAAAATCTTGTGTTAATAAGGTAGTCTTCTGTTAAACTATTGTGCAACTATGCACATGTTATAGAAATGTGGGTAAACTGATGAGCTGCTACCTGATATTTTGAAATCCCAATGGTTTGCCAGCTGGCTCACCTGCTAATGTCTGCTGTGCTGTTTCCACTATTGAGAGCCCTGGATCTTAATGCTCTTTTTAAACTGTTCAGGATTCTGCACTTCTTTTAATCTCCCTGGGTTAGTAGGGAAATTTATTACAATACACTGCACAATAATTACAAAAACTTATTAAAATGTGTTGCGGTATTAATAGCAGTAATAACTAATAGTTCAGATAATCTATGAGTCCACCACTCCCGAAGTCGCAAGCATACCGTGTTTTTGGCATTCAAGTTATACCAAATTTTATAACCTCAATGAAAATTACAGAGAGTATAGCTGCATGGTTTCAGCACTTTCCATCTGCCAAAAAAAATCAAAGTAGCAATTCACCATAAAGCATCCATTGATTTAGAGTGGTTTCCGACTGTGGATTCTTTTCATTATATGGCCCCCTGCAGGACGTTTCTGAAATGTGCGAATAGGATGAATCCAAGAATGTCACCTAACCTGCTGAGAATTTTCAGCACTTGGTGTTTCATTGCAGATTTCCTGCATATTCAGTTCTTCATTTCCGAGTTGAGGTATGGGCATCCACAGACAATGGTTCCAGCCCAGGATACCAGACCAAACTGGTGTGACTCAACATGATTCAACAGTGAAGTAAACATGAAGATGTTATGATTCCCCAGTATATTGATACAATGCGTACCAGAAAAGGTAAGCTTGTCCACTGCATTATAACAGCATGTTGGATTTTATTCCAGCTCTGAAAGTAAATGGATTCTAGTTATTCAAGCTTTAGAACTGTGAAGTATTCATAAATCATTTTACTTATTTCTCAGTCCTTTTTGATTATCCAAATCATTATCTTGCCTTTCTTTCCCTTCTTATATTGGTTTGACATTGGAGTCAGTATTTTAACCATCTTTCTTTGTATATGCTTCACACTGTTCATTGATGATTCTTGTTGATTAAGGAGATAGACAGTTGCTGGACCCAAACATTCTGGGCTCATGTGGTCTAATAACCTTATTTTTTACAGTGGGATTGAAGTTGTGACACTAACCCAATAGTTATCGAATGCAGATTGTTGAGAAAGTCAGACATTAAGGAGGGCAGACTACAAGCAAAAATCAATTCATTATCAATGTAATATGTTGTCAGCAACCCAGTGAACAATCACAGATTAATTACCTACCCAATTCTCTTACGTATTTTGGGGAGCTATTCCTGATGAAGTGCTGCAATGACAATAAGCAAGAGAAAATTTGCAGATGCTGGAAATCTGAGCAACATACAGAAAATGCTGGAGGAATTTAGCAGGCCAGGCAGCATCTATGGAAAAAGGACTGTCTAAGGGTTTTGGCCTGAAAGGTTGGCTGTACTTTTTCCCATAGATGCTGCCTGACTTGCTGGGTTTCTCTACCATTTTGTGTGTGTTGCTGCGGTGACAATAGCTTAGATCAAATCCGTGTCTGTTATCATGGTGGATGCTAATTCCAGTAAGAGGAGGAGAATATTTCTCTAGTTAATATTTTTCACTGAATTAATTATGTTATGAAAAATAACTTGGCCATTATGTCACTTTTTGTACATTATTGCTGAGCATAAATGGAACTGTTAGATTTTCTGCCTCTCTGCCCATGCTTCACTGCACTCTTCAAGTACTGTACTAACATTTCTAATCCGTAGTAAAGTGTGTGGGATATCCTGCAATCAATGTAGTACCATATCAATGCAAGTTACTCTTTTGTCCTACTTTCTTCATACCAGTGCAGCTCCTTCTTTCCAAAGTCAATCTGTATTCTGTTCTCAGTCTCAGTTTAATTCATATTGACAATGTAATCCAATGAAGTAGAATTATCTGAACAAACAAGTTAAACTCAGAACATTTATTGAAAATGTTCTTTCTATTTGAATAATTAAGTCCTCCCAGAAATTGAAAATAACTAGCTCAATAAAACAGTTTAAAGTTATTAGTGTAAACATTTTTATTACCCAAAAGAATAATCTATTATTGTTTCCGTATATATAAAATATCTATAATATAATGAAACAAACCTCTCATTTTATTATCTGAAAATAGATCATTTTTTCAGGTTTTTTTCTCAGGTCATGATTGATGGTCCTTAAATGCAAAGATGGCAACTAGAACAAATAAAATACAGTCAGCCCAAGTAGAGGTAAAACTAGCAATTACTTCAGACATTAAAAATCAAATGAGAATAAATGGGTATGAGGTAATCAAAGAACCCCCTTTTGTGCAAAATGATTATGTTTGTCTATTGGATTTTTAAAATTTATTTTCAAATCAAAATTAAGATTGTTCTAATTAACAACTGAAGAGATATTCAGAGATTATGTAATAATTTTAATAACATGTCAGCCTTGAGCCAGATAAACAGTAAAAAAGAAATAAAATCTTATATATTCTTCACCAAATGTTTGAATTCCGAATCATAATGTTCTGAAGCCAAAATTAAGATAAATTCTTGAAATGGGAACAGTGCATAATTTGGTGCTTTGAAGTAGTATTGTGGATGGCAAATGGAATGTGTGCCTTTAGTGCAGGAGAATTTGAATGTAAGTGTAAAGAAATATTACTACAATCATATTAATCCCTGGTGAGACCACACCGATATGGTCCACTACTCTTGGTTCTCGTTCTGAGAAGGAATATACATTTGAGAGTGTGGGTACATTGAAGGTTCATCGGATTTATTCCTGGGATTCAGAGCTTCGTTCTCTGAAGAGAGATTAAGGAGACTGAATCTACACCTACAATGTAGTGCATTGTTCTTGTTTCTCATTCTAAGAAGGAATAAAGTTTCGAGAGAGTGAGTACATTGAAGGTTCATCAGATTGATTCCTCTGGCTTAGAGGTTTGTTCTCTGATGTGAAATTAAACTAACTGGGTATACGATCTCAAAAGAATGGGACCTGATCTCATTTAAACAAAGACATCCTCACAGGGCTTGACAAGATAGATGCAGAACTGCTGTAACTCCTGGCTGGAGTATCAAAGTAAGATCAGTCAGTCTAAAAATAAAGACTCATATAAAGACTGAGATGACGAATGTCTTTACTAGAAAGCGGTGATGGCTCATTTACTGAGTATGCTTAAGACAATATTAATTTTTACTATTAATGAAAATATTACAGGGGAGTGACAGGTAAAAGTTCAGCCATTATTCTGAATTTCCTGCTTCTGTCCCTGATTTTCCTGTTCTTTGTCTCTGTGACCTGAACAAATGCTGCAAGTAAAAGGTTGACTTTTTTAATATAAAGTGATTTTAAAAGAGTTTTTGGTGGTGCCAACAGGAGATAAAATGGACCGAAGAGTTTACAGTTGTCATAATCACTCTCCTGGTGCCCTTCCCAACCAGTCCTGTTTCAGGAAGTGTACTTATGGCAATTGCAGGCAAGGTCAGTGACTCTGTACATGGCAACTTCAAATACGAACTATTGATGGGGGGGTAGGTGGTAAAAGAGACACCTGCAGCTCAAGGGAAAATAGTTAATTGGGCCAAGAACACAAATTGACCTAGGTATCACAGTTTGGATGAACATATTTTACAGACAAGTTTCCCTTTGAATGTTCTGATGGAGGTATAATATAAACAGAAAATAGAAAAGATGGGAAGAAAAACTGAATTAATTCTTCAGGTTGAGGAAATAACTCTTTCTTCTTCCACAGATTTGGCCTGAACTGTTGAGTGCTTTCAGCATTTTCTGTTTGTTTTTAGCTTCCAGCATCTTCATTTTCTTTTTGATTTTCACTTATTTCTGAAGGTGTGACTAATTCTAATATTCCCATTCTATACTCACCAATATTTACGATTGCAATAAAACTAATTTCTGTTTGTTTTATGCTTCTATAATTATTGAATCATCCAACAAAGGCAAATTGACAAGAAAAATGATTTTTCAGTGTTGCACTTTTATTTCTTTAGTTATCACTTAATTTATAAAACTACTGTATGTTACAGAGAAATACACATTTTGTGGATTTCTTCTTTGGACCATTTCATCTTGCCTTCTACTCTTCAGCGCTCTAATAGATGAAAAGGAATTGCAAATTGTTGGTTTGATGCAATGAAACAATACAAGTTTTTTAGTTATGTTTACAGTATATGATTATTACAAACAAAAGTATATGTAAAGTTTAATTAATTACCACTATAATTAGTGATTCCAGGAATGAAAGGGTTATCATATGAGGGATGTTTGTACTCGCTGGAATTCAGAAGGATTGCGGGGGGTGGTGGTGGTGGTGGAGATCTCATTGAAACCTTTCAAATGTGGAAAGGCGGAGCAGATGTGGACAGGATTTTTCCATTGTGGGAGAGTCAAGGACAACAGAGCACAGCGCCCTTTCAAAACTCAGATGCAGAGAAACTTCTTTAACAAAAGGGTGGTGAATTTGTTGCCACATGCAGCTGTGGAGGCCAGGTTGCTGGGTGTATATAAGGCAGAGATTGATAGGTTCTTGATTGGACATGGCATCAAGGGTGACAGGGAGAAGACCGGAAATCAGGGTTGAGCCAGGAGCAGCCATGATTGAATGGGCCAAATGGCCTAATTCTGCTCCTGTGTCTCATGATCTTATAGTTAAAGTTACTTGAGCCACAATACCTTTATAGAAATCTCCCGGGTTTTAGTTCTGAGTTTGTTGACTTGAGACTCTGCAATGTCAGCACGTTCCTCGGCTTCCTCCAGTTCATGCTGCACCTTTCTGAACTTGGACAGGTGCGTGTTGGCTTGTTCCTCCTATAGGAATATAGTATGAGACATCATTAGATTGCAGGCTGAAACACTGGTGATAGGAAAATATAAACAATCACTTGACACGCCTATAAATTTTAATAGCATTATTGCCAATTTCCGTTATTTCATCAGAACAGTGGGCACTTTAAATAGGAATGGTCATACAGCTGAAACTTATTGTATCCCAGTGACTTATGTATGCATTGTGTGTGAAGACTGGAAATTGGACTGCTTAGTATATTTGATCTTTTGCATGTACATATTGAATTTAAAGACAGCATAGACAGACCAAAATTGTTTTACTATATCTTAAAGCATTTGCTGATGTCCTCTATCGAATTGGAATCCTTCCTGTTATAATTTTATCTTATTTGGCAGTGGCTAAGAACAGAGATAATGAGTATATATTTATTATTAGGATTTTCCCTTGTGACACTTTGCAAGGATTTGTGTTGAGGCTACAATTAACCACTATATTTCAAAAAAAGTAGAGCAAGTCAAATATACTAATCTTCCACGGACACAGTGATGTGCACTGCCATAGGCAGTGTTGAAAGAAGTGTTAATTACAAATTGACAAGTGTGATAAATGGGTTTTAGGCAATTTCCAGGTCATCCACATCAGATTAAGAAATGAAATTATTTACTAAATTGCAGAAAGTTAAAGGCTGTGGGGATCAAAGGGGCTTGTCGTTTCTGCTTTAAGGTCATAAAGTATTGGAGATTGACACACATAACTGTAACAGGTCTGAATATTTAAATTTGTGTATGATAAAAACTCATAAACTTTTCGACAAAGCAATTTGAACGAGAATTACTTACAGACTCCTCACATTGTCTCTTGTAGGCCTTAACCTTCAGCTGCAGCTTGTCAACCAAGTCCTGTAGTCTCAGGACATTCTTTCTCTCTTCCTCTGACTGAAAATCATGAAAGAACCAAAATTTGTGTAGTAAATATTACTATATCCCACAGTTTATGCTCCTCCTACTTACTCCCTTGCAGTACCTGATATGTCAGTTCCTTGACTCTTCTCTCGTACTTGCGTACACCTTTAATGGCATCAGCACCGCGTTTCTGCTCAGCTTCCAGCTCATTTTCCAGCTCACGTACCTAAACCAGCCAGCAAATGAGATTTGTTAATATCTGTTCGTTTCCTAAGGTTTCAGTATGTGTAACACTAAAATAACCTCATTGTTTACCCTAGCCTCCAGTTTCTGGAGCTGCTTCTTTCCTCCTTTCAATGCCAGTTGCTCAGCCTCATCCAGGCGATGCTGCAGATCCTTCACTGTCTGCTCAAGGTTCTTCTTCATTCTCTCCAGGTGAGCACTGGTGTCCTGTTCCTTCTTCAGCTCTTCAGCCATCATGGCAGCCTTGCAATATGAGGCAATTGGACAAATCATTATTCAAGCTCAAAATCTAAATTATACCAATAAGATAGTTAAAATAAGAATCAGTATTTATATTTAAAAAAACTTCCGATTTACATCAGTGATAGCCTTCTTGGCTTTCTCTTCAGCATTTCTTGACTCCTGGATAGTTTCTTCCATTTCAGACTGAAGGTGGTTCAGGTCAGCATCCAGCTTCTTCTTTGTATTGATGAGGCTTGTGTTCTGCAGAAAAAGACAATTTTTGAAAAAGTTTTGTGGGATAACCAATGTTAATATCAAACCACAGTGCAGGTGGGTGGAACATTGTTGCAATAACTATGTGAAAACAAAATAGAGAGTGCATCATCAATCATCATCTGAACACCTATATTGCTGCCAATGGTTCTATGGAAGGGATATTTGATGTCATGCTGTGGAGAGATTTAGATACTTATTATTAAATTAGTTTCCAATACTGTATTGGGTATGTATTGCATGATTCCCAGAAACTGAAAACATTTCAGTGAACGTGCCCAGCAAACTATAGCCTACTAACATCTGCCGGACGATGCTGAGGATGTTCTACGAGTCTGTGGTGGCCAGTGCGATCATGTTTGCTATTGTGTGCTGGGGCAGCAGGCTGAGGGTAGCAGACACCAACAGAATCAACAAACTCATTCGTAAGGCCAGTGATGTTGTGGGGATGGATCTGGACTCTCTGACAGTGGTGTCTGAAACGAGGATGCTGTCCAAGTTGCATGCCATCTTGAACAATGTCTCCCGTCCACTACATAATGTACTGGTTGGGCACAGGAGTACATTCAGCCAGAGACTCATTGCACCGAGATGCAACACAGAGCATCATAGGAAGTCATTCCTGCCTGTGGCCATCAAACTTCACAACTCCTCCCTTGGAGGGTCAGACACCCTGAGCCAGTAGGCTGGTCCTGGACTTATTTCCTGGCATAATTTACATATTACTATTTAACTATTTATGGTTTTATTACTATTTAATTATTTATGGTGCAACTGTAACAAAAACCAATTTCCCCCGGGATCAATAAAGTATGACTATGACTATGACTATCAACAGAGGACTTTCTCATAAGCCAGGTAGGCTGCTGGACAGGACAATTAACTAAAAATAACAATAAGATTCTGCTGTTAAGTTCATCCTGAAGCTTTTCCACTTCTGAGCAATTTTAGTTTGTAACCTTAGCACCATGCCGGTATATAGCAGGATCTGCATGCGCATTGGATTCAAAGTGAGGGGAGACAAACCTGAGTGTGCAGCAGTGTAACCCTCTCACTGACATCAACCAGCTCTTGCTCAGCAATTTTGCGAGATCTGTCTGTCTGTTCCAGAGCTGCTCTCATTTCTTCAATCTCAGCCTGTTGCAAACCACTTCTGCGTTCCACCATGGCTAACTGCTCTTTCAAGTCTTCTTGACTTCTGCAAGCATCATCCAGCTGTAACTGTGTGTCCTGTTTAGAAAGCAGGATTCCTTTGTTATCAGATATTACAATAAATTCTTCATATTCACATTGTATTCATGTAAATTTAAAATTCAATGAAAAGTTTGTATTTGCTTAAAATTTCAAATTGCAAGCAAAGTATTATTAGCAAAACTTAATTATGTAAATACCACATTTTATGATGATAGATAATTGCATAATATTTGGAGCTAAGTACCAATTAAATGTAAACAAGGAATTAATTCCCCCATCATACAAACCTTTAATTGACCCTGCAAGTTTCTGAGATGTTTCTGAGTTTCTGAGGCCTGACGATTGGCGTGTCCCAGCTGAATCTCCATTTCATTTAGATCGCCCTCCATTTTCTTCTTGATTCTAAGAGCATCATTTCTGCTCCTGACTTCAGCCTCCAAAGCACTTTGCATCATGTCCACAACTCTCTGATGGTTCCTCTTCACCTGATCAATCTCCTCATCTTTCTCTGCAATCTTCCTGTCAACTTCAGATTTCACTTGGTTCAGTTCCAGCTGAATACGGAGGATCTTGCTCTCCTCATGTTCCAGAGAGGCCTACAAGAGGGGTCAAGTGAATTTGAGTATGTCCACACATTGTTATCATAAAGGTTGCTTTGACTTGCTTTGATACGATGCATTGAATTCACGTATCTTTCTGGAATACTACATTATAAAATTATTTCATGCACAGTGATCAATTTAACAACTCTACAGATTTTGTCATCCTACACTTTCAAAAATTATTAGAACCAGAGCAGATTGTAGAATGCTGAATTGCAGAAGTCTCCAAGTGAGAGATGTTTTGCTCCCATCAAGTCTATTTGGAAAATTAGCTAATGCAATTTTCTTGAACCTCATTCTTGGGGATGCTTTCAATCTATTTTCATTTTTCTATTTACAAATGACTGATGAGGTATAAGAGTTTGTTTTATCTTGTGTGTGACCTATGTTTATTCCTATCTCCTAGGGAAGAATTATGTGAGGTGTAAATTCATTAAGTTGATATCATGGCACAAGTGTATAGAAAGAGATAGGATTTAAGCATATGCTTAAAAGAGGAAGGGGGAATTGTAGTTGGGGGGTACCTCAGTGGTGGTGTGATTAAAACTGATAATGAGCAAAATGTCAGAATTATAGGAGCATGGTGGTTGTGGGGCCGGCAGAGATGAACAGCTTAGTGGTTTAAATGGATATTTGCCACACCAAGTATCTCAGTGACCACAGAAGAAAACATTTTTTAATATCTGTTTATTACTTATAAGCCAAACAAGCTGTTTAAAACCCCATTACATCTTGATCTTGTAAACTGGGGTTGGTAACTTAATGTTGGCATCCTTCTGGGAATATACAAAATAAAAGTGCATGCATCGGAGTTTTAAAGCAGATCATGTTATAGTTCATAACCGCTTTCTAATGAAAGGCCTTGTACCTAAAATGCATGTAGGCCATAGGGCATAGGTGCTGAATTAGGCCATTCAGCACATTGAGTCTGCTCCACCATTCAATCATTGCTTATTTACTAATCTCTCTCAACACCATTCTCCTCCTAACCGTTGATACCCTTACTATGTCATTGTTCCATTTGGCTGTTCCCCTTTAATGCTCCTTTCTCCTTTATTATGCCCTGATTTCAGCCATTAGATTTCCAATTGCTGCTAGTTTACCTAATTATAGTACACCTCGTTTTCATCAGAGACTGTAAAAAAAGTATGATGGCTTCTCTATCACAGGTTTCCAGTTTGTTGGTTTATTCTTGTGTGATACCTCATTCTCTTGTCCGCTTAAAACCGTTAGTTCTAAGTTTAGTTCCAAGTTCTGCTCTAGTTTCAAGATAGTCCCTGTATATACTTTCTCCTCGTCAAGATTCCTCCGGTTTGCTGTTCTATGTTCACGTCTACGCCAGCATCCCCAACTCAGTTGACGTGCCGGTGTCCTGCCCTTGGGTTCTCCTCAGTCGCCCCGTGCAACATACTAATCAAGAATCTAAATCAACCTTGCTTTAAACATATCCAGTGTCTTGGCCCTTGTGGCTGTCTGTGGCAATAAATTCCGCAGATTCACCACTCTTCAGCTAAAGAAATTCCTCCTCATCTCTTTTCTAAGGGGACATGCTTTCTTTCTGAAGCTGTGCTTCAATGTTCTCCAGCTACAGTGTGCCTAGAAATTCTCATCCAGTGTGCAGTACCTATGAAATTAATTTCATGATATATAATTTATAGCATTACTAACAGGTGATGAATTTCCAAAATAAACCAGTTCCATTTCAGCTGATGCTGGTTGGCCGACTAAATAATTTCAGCATTTACTTTTCTAGGAGCCCTTCAATCCACTCTCTTCTGTTAATAAGGTCTGCCTTAAAGTCTAACTGTAAACTCTTAACAATTTGCTATAAAGGATTAATTTAAATCTTGCTGTTTATTCCAAGGTAAGGAGCCTGTTCTTTGAGAAGAGTAATCATCTTTTACTGTTTAGCCTGTTCCTTTTGAATTTAGCCCTTTTAAGTCTATATAGATGTGAAAACTCTTCATGCATTCAGCCGGTGTGACAAACCTGCTGGACCATTTGGTCTAAGGTTCAGTATAATTAAATATATTTTACCTCTGCCTCCTCCAATGCAGACTGAATTTCACTCTTTTCCTGTTCAGCTGTCTTCTTTGCCTTTTCCATCTCATGGAGAGCCTTTCCACTTTCACCCAGTTGCTCAGTCAGATCAGAAATCTCCTCTATTTTATGGAAATGAATTTCAAATTAGGTCTATTTTGCTGGTTAAAACTGAGATTTAATTTCAAGTAGATTTTGAAGCAATAAGGATGGTGCTATCAGGATGTCTGAACAGTCCTTCACAGCGTCAGGATTTCAGCACGAAATAATTGCTGTCTGTTTCACTGTTCCATTATGCAGGCAGTTTTAGTTAAATCTAGACCAGGTAGTCTTAATTTCCAGTGGTTCAGTAAGTTCAACAATTTAAAACATTTACGTGACAGGCAAAGTTTTGCACTTACGTTGTAGATTCTTGTTCTCTCGTTTAAGAGTTTCCAGTTGCTCCAGAGACTCCTCATATGCATTCTTCATCTTGAAGATCTCAGTACTTAGACCCCGTGATTCCTTCTGAGCAGCTTCCAGCTCAGCATGGGTTTCCTCATGCTTTTGTTTCCAGTCTGCCAGAATCTATACAGTATAGTAGCAAAAGTTGTTCTGTAGTTGTAAAACAGGAATTGTATTCTGCACTACAATTATAGTCCTGATGTATTCCTGCATTAACCAAAAAATTCTTAATTGTGTGTTTGAATAGCTACAATGCAATTCAATACTCCATATTTTGTAAGGACAAAATAGTGCAATTATAGAACTAAAGAGCATCATTTCTGAGTTTAAATAGCCCTGCACATTCGATAGGGTCACGGTGCACTTTAAACTTGAAATAATTAATTACTTTAACCATTCAACTGTTTCTTTCTCCAGATTGCTTGCAGGTTCATTTAGTGAAACTCTATCCATTTTGTCATAGAAATTTTGAGCTAGCATTCATAAATGTTTGAAAGTGAATGCCGTGTGTAAGTGGTTAAACCCCTTCATTTAACATCAGATCTAGTCTGAATATAGAGTGATGCAGCCACTGTAGAGACACTCTGACGGTGAAATTCTTGAATATCAACATGTTAGAATGACAGAAACAGCAACATAGTGGAAAAATTCTGCACTTACTTTGTCAAAGTTCTTTTGTTTCTTGTCTAGAGCTGCTGCTGCTGAGTTTGCCCTCTCTAAATCTACCATCAGATCTTCCACTTCACCCTGCAATCTCTGCTTCGTCTTTTCCAATGAAGCACATTTGGAGTTCACAGCTTCAATGTGCTCTTCTGCATCCTGCAGGCGTTGAGCAAGTTTTTTCCTGAAAAGTAAGAGAACCGGCGTAACAACATTTTCTCCCAGGAAGTGAAGCACACAAATAATCATTGACAGAATGTGGTGGGAGAACCCAGGTTACTTCTTATTACATACTTGGCTTCTTCCAGTTCCTCTGTGCGCTGAATTGCATCAGTTTCATATTTCGTTCTCCACTGAGCCACTTCGCTGTTGGCCTTGGACATTCCACGTTGGAGCTCAGCCTTTGCCTCCACTTCCTCTTCATATTGTTCACGGAGGAGATCACAGTCATGGCGGGCAGATTGCAGACCATGTGCCAGAGCACCCTTAGCCTGAAATCATTGTGTTAAATGATGAAACAGCCAGTACCTCTGATTCTTAGTGAATTACTGAACCTGGATAACTTATGATGAATAGAAATACTCTTTCAAAGGTAAAATAGCAATTTGGTTTATAAAAAAAAATCCAGAAATATGATGGCACAGATATTTCTTTTGTTCTAGCAACATAACTTTGTTGAAATGTTCCAAATTGGGACAAATTCTATTAAGATGAGTCCTGCCTATGAAACAATTAAGGGTGAGAAAAGAAGCTAACAGATGACATTGCCATGTCCCCACTCTTCCTGACTTTCCATGAACTTTCCTTAGAAAGTGATGTAGGGCATAGGATCGAGAGATGTAGAATTTTTGTTGGTAAGGAAATTGCGATGGTAAAAATACTTTGATGGGAGTTATATACAGGCCTCTAAACAGTAACCAGGATGTGGGCAATGGGAGGTAGAAAAAACGTGTCAAAAGGGCGAGGTTACATTAGTCATGTCGGATTTCAATATGCAGATAGGTTGGGAAAATCAGGTTGGTGCTGGATCCCAAGAGAGAGAATTTGTAGAATGCCTATAAGATGGCTTTTTAGAGCAACATGTGGCTGAACACACTAGGGGTTCAGATATTCTGGATTGGATGTTGTGTAATGAACCAAATTTGATTAGGGAGTTTAAAGTAAAGGAGCCCTTGGAGAGAGCAATCATGATATGAGAGAATTCACGCAGCAATATGAGAGGGAGAAACTAAAGGCAGATGTATTAGTGTTATAGTAATGTAAAGGGAATTTTAGTGGCATGAGAGAGGAGTTCGCCAAAGTTGATTGGAAGGGTACACTAGCAGGGATGATGGCAGAACATCAATGTCTGGAGTTTCTGGGAGCAATTCAGAAGGCACAGGATCGATACATCCCAAAGGAGAAGTAGTATTCTGCAACCATGGCTGGCAAGGGAAGACAAAGACAACATAAGAGCAAAAGAGGGCATATAATAGGGCAAGAATTAGTGGGAAGTTAGAGGATTTGGAAACTTTTAAACCCAACAAAAATCAACTGAAAAAAGCTATGGGGGAAAAAATGAAATAAGAAGGTAAGCTAGCCAATAAGATACCAAAGGTTTTTTTTTTTCAGATATTTAAAGAGTAAAACAGGCAAGAGCTGATACTGGACCACTGGAAAATGACACTGGAGAGGTCATAATAGGAGACAAGGAAATGGCAAAGGAACAGAGTAAGTATGTTGCATTGGTCTTCATGGCAGGAGATACTAGCAGAATGCCAGAAGTTTGAGTGGGTCAGGGGGCGGAAGTGAGTGCTGTTGTTATTACTCAGTAGAAGTTGCTTAGGAAGCTGAAAGAGCTGAAAATAAATAAGTCATCAGTAACTAATGAACTACACCCCAGGATTCTGAAAGAGGTGGCTGAAGGGATTGTGAAGGCATTGGGAATGATCTTTCAAGATTCACTAATCTGGCATGGTTCCAGAGGACTGGAAAATTGCAAATGTCACTCCCTCTTCAAGAAGAGAAATTATAAGATGGTTCGCCTGATCTCTGTGGTTGGGATGATACTGGAGTCAATTGTTAAGGAGGTGGTTTCAGGGTACTTGGTGGCACATTACAAAATAGGCCAAAGTCAGCATGGTTTTCTTAAGGGAAAACCTTGCCTGACAATTCTGTTGAAATTCTTTGAGGAAATAACAAGCAGGATAGACAAAGGAGAATTGGTGGATTCTGTGTACTTGGATTTTTAGAAGGCCTTTTACAAGGTGCCACACTTGAGGCTGCTTAACAAGATAAGCGCCCATGGTATTACAGGAAAGATACTAGCTTGGTAGAGCATTGGCTGATTGTCAGGAGGCAATGAGTGGGAATAAAGGGAGCCCTTTTTGATTGGCTGCTGGTGACTAGTGGTGTTCCTCAGGATCATTGTTTGGGGTGCTACTTCCTGCGTTGTATGTCAATGAATTGGATGCTGGAATTGTTTGCTTTGTGGCCAAGTTTGCAGATGATACAAAGAGAGGTGAAGGAGCAGCTGGTGTTGAGGAAGTAGTGAGGTTGCAGAAGGAATTACACAGATTAGGAGAATGAACAACGGAGTGGCAGATGGAATACAGTGTCAGGAAGTATATGGTTATGCACTTTGGTAGAAGGAATAAAAGTATAGACTCATTTCTAAATACGGAGAAAATACAAAAATCTGAGGCACAAAGGGACTTGGGAGTACCTGTGCAGAATTCCCTGAAGGTGAGGAAGGCAAATGCAATGTTAGCATTCATTTCAAGAGGACTAGAATTTAAAAACAAGAATGCAATGCTGTGACTTTATTAGTCATTGGTCAGACCACATTTGGAGTATTGTGAACAGTTTTTGGCACTTTATCTAAGAATATACTGATACTAGAGAGGGTTCACAGGAAGTTCTACACAGAGAAACAAGAATGATTTCGGGATTGAAAGGCTTATCGTAGAAGGAGCAGTTGATGGCTCTGGACCTTACTGAAATTGAGAAGAATGAGGGGGAGTCTCATTGAAACGTATCAAATGTTGAAAAGCCTAGATGGAGTGGATTTGGGAAGGATGTTTCCTGTGGTCGGGGTGTCTAAGATCAGAGGGCACAGCCTCAGAATAGAAGGATGTCTGTTTAGAACAGATGAGGAGAGATTTCTTTAATCAGAGCATGGTGAATATGTGGTATTCATTGCCACAGGCAGCTGTGGGGACCAAGTCATTGGGTGTATTTAAGGCAGACATTGATAGGTTCTTAATTAGTCAGTGTGTAAAACGTTCTGCAGAGAGGGCAGGAGAATGAGGTTGAAACGAAATGGAATAGCCATGACGAAATGGCAGCGCATACTCGATGGGCTAAATGGCTTGATTCTGCTCCTCCAATTTATCATCGTATTTTTGTCGTACTTGAATACTATTAAAAGTTTTTGAAGGTGTAAAATCTGAGGAAATTACTTGCATACTTTTAAATAGTTGGAATAATTAAGAATTGTAGTAATATTAAAAAGTTATAGAATGTTCTTTCTCAAACAAGACTGGAGGTCACTACTCAAATGACTGGGATTCTTCCTTTCTACAAATATGGACATCATGAACTTTCTGGTAATTATGAGGTTAAATGTTTGAGATACACTACAGAATTGCCAGCATTCCCCAGCAAGGTATGCCCCATTCTTTTTTTTTGTATGAATTTTCTTGTTAAACTAATATTGAAGATGTATAGTAATTATATTGGTACCTTTGTTTCTTCTTCCAGCTGTCTTTTGAGTTCCTCAATCTGCTGGGTATATCCTTGTTTCCCTCTTGTCAACTGAGATACTAAGGCCTCTTTCTCCTCCACCTGGCGGGTCAGTTCCCCTGAAAATCAGAAATAGTTTAAGTATTTCAGGATGTATATTGTATCTATTTCTCTGACCTTAAACATACCTTTGAAAATTATATCAACATTGCAGAGTACTTCCTGTATGATTATGCAGAAACCATTCAGCATGTAAATAATTGATTTGTAGCAAGTACTAGTCAGAGATGTTATGTTCTAGTGTGAGAAAGTCTGATCTGAGAGAGTCAGTCGCATCACATAGGGATTTGTGTCCTTTCCAGGATGTGGAAGGGATGCAGACTATAGGTCTGCTCAGATATAAAGTTAAAATCCAACTCAGCTAGGTAAGTGGCATACACAAGGTACTGTAACTGGTAACAGCCTTTTCCCCAGGGTAAGGAAGTCCAAAACTAACATGGGTTTTGGGTGCAATGGGAAGACTTAGAAGGGAATTTAGGCAACTTTTTCATGCATAGGGTGGTGAGTATATGCAATGGAAATAATCCTGACGTGGGTTAAGTGCTGAGCCTGATCCGCAAGGTCTAACCCAACCTGAACTGGCTGAGTTAATTTGGGTCTCTATCAAACTTTGCCTTCTAGCTTGTCTATGAATTTTATTTTATGCTTTCTAAAATTTTTACAGGGTCACAAGAATTACATTATCAACATAGAACTGATCAATACCATTTTCTGTTGCAAAACGTGCTTTCTGAGCTGATAAGTCGTTGATCAAACGTTGATGTTCATCATGTTTGGTCTTCATTTCACTGACCTGGTCCTCCAGTGTCCTGGCTAATTTCTCAAGGTTTGCCTAAAACCAGAACAATCAGTTTTGAAAAGATGCAAGACAATCTGTACGCAGTTTATGAGTTAAAATTAATTCTGCATGTGTAGTAGTTAGTGCCCTCTGTCACTATACCTTAGCTTTGGACACTGACTCCATGTTGCTGGCAAGGTCATCAGTTTCCATCTTCAGCTCACTCTTTTCCTTCTCGAGTTTCTGTTTCACACGTTGTAGATTATCGATTTGTTCCCCAAGTTCTGCAACACTGTCAGCCTGCTTCTTGCGAAGAGCAGCAGCTGTGGCTTCATGCTGGAGGGTAGATTCTTCCAGGTCACGGCGCATTTTCTGAAATTCTGCCTCTCGTTTCTTGTTCATTTCAATCTGAGCTGCAGTTGCCCCACCAGCTTCTTCCAGTCGCTCACTGATCTCTTCAAGTTCCCGAGAAAGATCAGCTCTCAGTTTCTCAGTCTTAGCACGAGCAGCACGTTCAGCTTCAATTTCTTCCTCAAGCTCCTCAATACGGGCCTTAAGATAAACATGCATTGATTATAATTGAGGAACCAGTAACTTCAATTCAAACATATGACCTTTACTGAATGCCATTGATAAATTCACTAGACATATACATCACCTGTAATTCTTTAATCTTTTTCTGCAGTTGGGAAGCCATTGCCTGCTCATCTTCAACTTTGCTTTGAAGCTGGCTGATTTCAAACTCTTTCCTTTCGATAGAAAGAGTAAAAGATACAAATTAAACTAATCTGTTAATGAAGTTCTGTAATATTAGCAAATTCAGTTTTTTTAATATTTTCTCTGACATACTGAGGCAATAATTGTGTGATAAATAATTCATACTTAAATAAGTCTTAACTTCCCATTAGTACATTGTTACTTACTACAAGAATGTTCAGTGTTTTAGATAATGACAGGAATTCTGTCTTTGAATTCTACCACAGATATTTTGGGATATACATCCTCAAAGTAATACAAAATCTTTGACTAAAGGGCCTATGTTTTGATTAGCAAGTTCGATATGCTAATCATGGTCATTTAAGCAACGGATTGGAACAAAGATCAATTTTGCTCAGAAGTTAAATACTGACTTCTTTAGTTTCTCATCCAGTTGTTGCTTGTCATTTTCCAAATCCATTACTACTTCTTGTGACAGCTTCAAGTCACCTTCAAGCTTTCTCTTAGAACGCTCAAGATCCATACGGAGTTTCTTCTCCTGCTCCAGAGAGCCTTCAAGCTTTTAAAAGCAAAATACTATTTTATCAAGATTCAATTGAAGGAAAGGATTTCTAAAAGTTATGTGAATAATTGTTATTTTGAATACCTACTTCATCAACTTGCTGTTCCAGTTTAGTCTTTGTTTTGGTCAGAGTGTTGACTTTGTCTTCCTCAGCCTGGAGGTCATCCAAGGTTTGCTGATGGGCTTCCTGGAGGGCTTTCTTTTCCTTTGTTAACTTAGCGATGCTTTCATCAAGAGTGGCCATCTCTTCAGTGAGATTTTTAACCTATGTTCAGCAAACAAATATGATTATAGTAATTTAAATACATACAATCATCACACATGGAAAACTTCTAAGTGTTTTTCCAATTGGTCATCATAATCACCTTGTTTTCAGTGGCGTGTTTCTCTTTTTCAACTTTTGCCAAAGTAAGCTCCAAGTCATCAATATCTTTCTTCAGTTCTGAACACTCATCCTCCAGTTTCCTTTTCTTAGCTGTTAGCTCAGCATTTATCTCCTCTTCATCTTCCAGTCTTTCATTAGCTTCCTTCAATTTAGCCTCCAGCTGAATTTTATTTTTAATCAGTCCCTCACATCTTTCTTCTGCATCTGCCAGAGTTTCACTTTCCTGTCATAAAATGATACAATGAATTATACCAGGCTATGTGTTTTGTAACATGTACCCATGCATAACGATACAAAGGTGGTCAACGTAGATACCGCTTGGACTTGAAGTTGGAGATCATTCTTTTCCTGTACGAGGGCCACCATTTTCTCTTCTAATTCCTTCCTCCGAGCTTCAGATTTGGCAAGTGCTTCCTTAGTTTTCTCAAACTCATCTTTCATATTTGCCATTTCCTTTTCAGTTTCAGCACTCTTCAGAAGAGGTTTGATTTTGAAGTACAGTTGCATCCATGGCCAGTGTTTGACATTTGTGAATGCACGGATGTTGTACTGCAGAGTATACAGTGCTTCTCTAAAGGACAGAGTAAAATGAACGGAGATTATATTTTTACCTTAATGATTTAAAATGTGTTTATTTCAAATTAACCCTACTCTGAAAAGCAACATTTACCTTCTTTCCATCATTCTCTTAAATTCAACTCTCATCAAGAAGCCACGACACATAGCCTGGGTACGGGTAACAAGCTGTGCTAACTTGTCATCTCTCATCTCTTCAAGTAAACCCAAGAGACCAGCCTTGAAGAACACCTGAAGCAAAGTAAGTAACCATTTTAATGTTCAATTCTCAAAAAACAACACATTTTACAAAGACAAATTTAATCTGTTTTCATGCTCATAAGTGTATCAGAAAATTAGTCTAGGATGTATATTTTTTCTGAACTGACCCCAGTGGAGTAGTTTTGAAGTTGCTCCACTTATCCAGACCATAGTAACATTAAAGAGGTATATCAATTCAAAGGTATCCTAGATTACATTCAAAACTATATTTACAATTCATCACCTTGGTATTTCACATGAACAAACTTGCAGTTTCCACATTTTTACCTTGGTGTGCCCAAACTTGTACTGGGTATGATCTACATCAATAGATCCTAATAACTTCTCAGACGCCTTCTTGCTATCAATGAACTGGCCTTCTGGGATGGCACTTGCATTTAGAACTCGGTACCTGTTGCATTTGAGTTTTACACATGTTACAGCTGATTTTCATTTCAATTAATTATACTGAAGAATTGATTTACATGGAAAAGTAAGATGTTGACTTTGCTATGTCTTACCTTTGCTTGAAGTCACCATAAATGATTCTGCTTGGGAACCCCTTTCTGCAAATTCTGATACCTTCCAGCACACCATTGCACCTCAGCTGGTGTATAACAAGCTGATTCTCCATAGCACCTGATGGATTTTAAATGATCATTAAAATACAACAACAGATTGGTTTTATCTTTTTTTAATTTAATGAGAAACAAATAAATACCATTACATGTTTCAGATGCATTATTTTCTCTGAATGGAAAAAAAAATACAGGTTGAGTACAGCTTGTCCAAAATGCTTGGGGCTTTAAGTGTTTTCGATTTTGGATTTTGGAATAAATAATGAGATACCTTGGGATCGCCATCATTTCCAACTCTGAATTTATGTGCTACATTTAAGCAGGCTTTGTCTTACACTTGTTAATTACACAATTGCACTTAACAGTGAAGATTATTACATACCAGTAATGTAATGAAAATGTAATGTGTGCAAGGTCACAAATGCAGTACAGTAACATCAGGAGAATACCTGACTGAGGTGTTGAACAACTACAAACGATGATAGACTTCCAGTCTCCACCTACGATACTGTCAGACTCATTTGGGTTCCTCGAGGCTTGGGTTCAGACTCCGTGCCAGAGACTGGACAAGGACCCAGAACCTGGGGCTTGACTCGGGCTCAGACTCCGGAACTAGGCAAGACATGACGTGGTCTTGGGAGACAGGACAAGGCAAGGCTACAGGTCAGAACGAGAGACTCCTGGGCAAGACGAGAGAACTCAGTACTGGGCTGGGCGAGGCACATGGACAGGATGAGACACATGGACAGGACGAGAACACGAAGCTTTGCCTTGGTCATCAGTGACCCTTTAAAATTTAATTTAATTCTGTTATGTAAGGTGTAAAAACAATCAGCATTGTAGACTATTCTGGTGTTAGATTTTAGTAATTAGCAGATGCTTTAAAATTTTAATGTTGTGCCTTTTCTTAATTTTTTTGCAACCAGCCTGCTAAATATTCACAATCACCTTCAATTTTCAGTTTGTTGTGATAAGATCAGCATACTATTAAGCAGCATTTGTTCACTCTGACACTGACAATACATGGCAGAGATCTCCCAGTGCAATTTTCTATTTGTGATGTCATGTCAGTGCTCAAAAAAAAAATCAGATTTCGAAGGCTTTGGATTTTGGAAATTCATATAAGGGGTATTCAACCTGTATTGATTTTTGCTATATCTTACATTACATGAAATAAACTCACCTGGTGTCTTTGTTTCATTGGGAATGATACAACGCACAAAATGTGGATGTGTGCTTCTCAGGTTAGTCATCAGCTTGCCCAAGTTTTCCTTTGAAATGAATAACAAACTGATGTTAATACCTAGTTTATCTTATGGTGTTTAGCATAACCACATGCAGCTGTTCTACATTTGATTAGCTTTCTACATTCAATCAGTATTTTAGTTAATTCAATTATGGTGAGACATGCTTCGATATAGACTGAAATAAACAAAATTCTTACTCTAAACAGAGCAGATACTGTCTGGAAGGAACCACCCTTCTTTTTGCCTTTCTTGGCACCACTTTCACCTGTAAAGACACGACATAGTTGTTTGTTCTAAACACCAGGAAAGGGAGGGAAGAAATGCTGGCAAAATAATTGTTGCTAATGACTGTATCAGAACTTTACCTTCGAGAGGTGCAGCATAGAGATGAGCCAAGAGTTTCATTGATGATTTCTGGAACAGCCCAGTTACAGTTTCATTCAGTGGATCCTTGTTCTTATCCAGCCAGCCATTAACATTGTAGTCAACAGTGCCAGCATAATGGACCAGTGAGAAGTGGGCTTCAGCCTTTCCTTTGGCAGGTTTGGGCTTCTGGAAGTTGTTTGACTTACCAAGATGCTGATCATACAGTTTATTCTTGAAGGTATGGTCTGTGGCCTTGGGGACAATACACTCCTCTTCAAGGATTGAGAAGATGCCCATAGGCTGTGGGAATCCCAATGTTTGTTTTGGTGAGTGTTTACATCAGCATAGAGATTATCATCACTTGATAAATATTGACCGTTCATGAATGTCTTACACATCATTACCCACCTTCTCAATAAGTTCAATGCAAGCAGCCAGATCCATACCAAAGTCAATGAATTCCCATTCAATTCCTTCCTTCTTGTACTCCTCTTGTTCCAGAACAAACATGTGGTGGTTGAAGAACTGTTGCAGTTTCTCATTAGTGAAGTTGATACATAATTGCTCCAGGCTGTTGAACTGCACACATAGAAAGATACGTGGGATACTTAGTAAAATTTAATTGTCACTTAACTAAAAACTTATTCAAATCCATGTTTAGGTTTCTGATTCTTACATCAAAAATTTCAAAACCGGCAATATCCAGCACACCAATGAAATACTGTCTGGCCTGCTTTGTGTCCAGTTGTTGATTAATACGGATGACCATCCATAGGAACATTTTCTCAAAAATGGATTTGGAAAGAGCACCAACTGAATTATACACCTGAAAGAATATAATTTGATCAATACTTGAAAAATCTTCTACATATCCAGTTCTAATTACAGTGGATTCTGGTTATTTGGGCTATCATTTAATTGGGGTAGCTGTAAATTTGTTATAACTCTTAAAGTACAAAAACTAATTGAGAAAGTAGCCAGAATTTCCTTTATTTATTTGGGACACTATGCTCCTTAACTGGTACAGGAGAATATTGCCAAATTAATTTCTAACAGCTTCTAACAAGTGCAGTTTTGTGGTTGTTGGACACTGAACCATGCTTAGACCAAACAGTGTTTAAATAGCTTCAGTTGCATGTGGTTGTGTTCAAAAATGAGCGATATTTGTCACTGGTAGTTGTTGAGAAATAAGCAATAAGGTAATTCAGAATTGTTGTGCTCACTGCGGTTTCAAGCATTCAGGCTTGATGCCTGAAACAGCCAGCAGTGAAAATGAGATTATTTTGCTCCTTTAACAAGTTAGGAACGACCAAGAATTTTAAGCTATCCACAATTGTCTTGAATAGTACAATGCAAATGATGACTTGGTGGATGCAATCGTCAAAACCTTTTATGGAGGTAGTTCATTATCTGCATTAGGTGTTTACGCTGATTTTGTTCATTTATAGTCAATCAAAAGAACAGAACAACATACAGTGGATGAGTTACTCCGTCAAAAACTATAAGGAACTAATACTAATACATACACAGTTTTATAGTACTGTCATATTGTTAGTGTTGTAATCACCTGCTTTTCATTTAATTACACAGCTTGTCGCTCAGTTAAAAGGTAGTTTGTCTTTTTTATACTTTTTAAAACTATTTCCTTAAAGCTTCAGCTAATCGGGAAGCTGTTTACTTGGGCCAAAATGTATTGGTCCCCATGTGTCCCTATTAACCAGAATCCATTGTAAATACACAAACATCTTACTTGAAGTTTTGATAACTGTACCTGCTGAACAGTCTGACCTTTGGTCACAAATTCATTGCCAACCTTTACTCGTGGAAAGCACAATGCCTTTAGTAAATCTGCTGAGTTCAGACCAGTCAAGTAGGCAACTTTGTCAGCATCTAACACAAAGTAAGAAGTAATCAAGTGTGTTAGAAATACTAAAGATATGAATCAATGTTACTACTGTGGCTGATCACTAAATTCTCTAAGCAAAAATACTGAGTATGCAATTAGTATTTAAAATGAGTTCTCTGGTTTAAGATGTGCATTACCTGAACAAAAACATACTGTACACACCAACACGAAGAATTCTTTCCAGAATATTTCCCAAGTATAAAGCTGCAAATCACTTCGACACAAGTTCATTTCCTTTACTCTTTAGACTTTGAAAGAACTTCAATGTTAGCCAGATTGAAGTTTGATTTGGAATGTGTTTGGAATTTAGTAAATAATAAAATTCTGTGAGTTTCTTGAAAGTGTTACCTTCTGTGCCATCGGGTTCTGCCTGCTCTTCACGCTGCTTTTGCTTGAATCTCATGTTTCCAAAGTGAATTACTGCTCCAGTGAGTTTGTAGATGCCCCACTTCTCATCATTGGTGAAGCCCAGGACATCAATGGCAGTCTGTACACCAAACAACAGATTTAGTATTTAATAGAAACCACTCATGTAATGTGTTATAGCTCAAAATATTAAAAGTTTTTAATTTTTTAATTGAGAATGCTGATAAACTTTGATGATTGCCAATTTTCTCTTTTTTTGGATCTTCTGGATCAACTTCAATTCAAATCCTTTATTGCTTGGTAAAATGGATTACAAAAAAAATGTATCTGGAAAAATGTGAACAACTAAAGATGTACTAGTCAAGAAGATATACAGTAAATGAAGCTATGTTGTAAATACTCACATCAGTTGCCACTAATTCTTCTTTATCATCAATACTGGGAACACTGATCTCACCCTGGCTGACGAAATGATAGTCATAGGGGTTGGTGGTAATGAGACAAGACTCTGCCAAAAACAGATACTTCGTTGGTGAAATTGTGATTAACCAAATGAAAGCATGTAATCTGACAACATCATTCAATTTTGTCTCTTCCATTCAAGCAACTTGTTGAGTTGTGTTTAAACAACTGGAGAATATTTGGAAGTTTTGTAAATTAGGTGATATCAAATGAAAATCTAATGGATTGCAGTGAAAGGAGGAAATACATGTTACACTACAATATCACTTAAAGTCGGAGATGAAACTTAATATTGCAAACTGTAGTGTATTGAAATCTGTTAGCAATATTTTGCCCATATTAACAGAAAATGGAAAACTGAAGAGGTCAACATTCCAAAACTTTGAACCTTACCAACAATTTCTGGTTTGTGATTGGTCATCATCTGGTAGAAAATATGGTAACTCCTTTCAGCTTTCAGCTGGAATGTAACTCTGGATTTTTCCAGTAGATCTGGAGAGTTATGAGTAAATGTAGATTTAGTATAGAATAGACCAACATGATAGCAATTTGATTTACAACTAATATTTCCATTTCCGTTTCCACTGCACTTACAAGTTTCAATGTCAGCAGAAGCCAGTTTCCCCGTGGTACCGAAGTGAATTCTGATGAATTTACCCTTGATGTGAAAGATATTCAAGTCAGCGGTGAAACAAAGTCAGAGAACATGCACAATATAGTGTTATTGAAACCTTTCTATTGTTAAACTGGACAGTTAATAGATCTTACATTGTGGGGTGTAACGGCTGTAACAGTCGGAAAGTTTGAAGACACTTACAAAGCGAGACGAATTGTCATTTCTCACAGTCTTGGCATTACCGAAGGCTTCCAACAGCGGGTTGGCCTGGATGATTTGATCCTCCAGGGTCCCCTGTAAAAATAGTTTTGGTTATCAGAAGTTGGATCATTTATTGAGTGAAGAAGGAGATTGCAGCTAAGCAACGAAAAGTTTCCGATGTCAGTGAAATTAGTTTTAACTGTACCTTGCCAGTTGGCTCCTTCTTCTTGCCGGGTTCACCAGCAGCTGCGACCAATGCAAAGTACTGGATGACACGTTTCGTGTTCACAGTCTTGCCAGCACCGGATTCTCCGCTGAAGACGAGAGCATAGCGTGAAGAACTCAACAGCTGTGTCACAAATAATAAAGTGATTTTAAAAGGCTACCAGAATCTACAACACTTACGTGATCAAGATCGACTGGTTTTCCCGATCTGTAAGACAAAGAAACGAAAGATGGATGAAATTGTGTCATAGTTCTGATTTTAGCCCAAATAAAGTACTGCAAAAGGGATTATTTACCAGTCAACATGAACTGATAAGCATTATCAGAGATGGAGAAGATGTGAGGAGGAGCTTCTTGACGTTTCTTGCCCCTGTAGCCAGCCACGACCTCAGCATTGTACACAGGCAACCACTTGTAGGGGTTCACAGTGACACAGAACAACCCGGAATAGGTCTGAAGGCAGAGAAGATACTTACAATTAACGATTAACCTTTTTTTTTTCATTTTTCCTTAAATTTAAAGAATTTGCAAGAACAATGCTTTTCGTTATCTCAGAGAAGCAGGCATAACTGATGGCATTATTGTGTCCCAGTCTCAGGGTTCAATAATAATCCTGAATGCTGTTTCTGGAGTTTGAAAATTCTCCACATGACTTAATGGGGTTCACTAAATACTACAGTTTCATTCTACGGCCCAAGTATGTGTTGGCAATTTTCCAGGTAAGTGGTCCTTGGTGTAGTTGGGTGTCCAGAGAATCGCGGAAAATTGATGTGTTTTGAGAGGAGAATATGTAACTGTAAAATAACTAGGAATGGGATTATTCTAGGAGCCAACGTGTACTTGATCTACTCAATCTTTCCCATCTGTGTTGTAGAAAATGTGATAAAAAGGCATTTATCTAAAATCAAAATATATGCAGTACTTGGCTTTGTAAATAAAGCAAGAACAATGTCGTATTTGCTGAAACGCTATTATCAACGAGATCCAACGAGGTGCAGTTTTTGGAATTGAACGAAAAAAAAGACTGCTGGAGGTCTACGGGTCAATCGGTATTTGTGGAGGCAAAAGAACAGTCGATGTTTCAAGTCGCAGCCCTAATGCAGAAATGTCGACTTTTCCCCACAAATGATACTTGACTCGTCTAGTTCCTCCAGCGTTTTTTTATTTGCTTTATAAATCACCTATTGTAGTTTGTTGTGAAATTCCTTTCAACGGAGGGCGCAAGTAAGTTTACTTCAATGAATATGTATGTGACCAAAAATTGGAGAGACCGAGTTATGTTAGACCTCCAAACCTATTCTGGTACTGCTCCCCAACTTTTCCTTCGGTACATAGATGACTGCATTGGTGCTGCTTCCTGCCCCCATGCTGAGCTCGTCAATTTCATCGACTTTACTTCTAACTTCCACTCAGCTCTCAAATTCATTTGGTCTATCTCGGACACTTCTCTCCCCTTTCTCGATCTCTCGGTCTCCATCTCTGGAGACAGACTGTCCACTGACATCTTCTACAAGCCCATTGACTCTCATAAATACCTCAACTATACCTCTTCCCACCCCGCCACATGCAAAAATGCCATTCCCTATTCCCAGTTCCTCCGTCTCCGCCGCATCTGCTCCGAGGATGAGGTTTTCCGTTCCAGGATATCTCAAATGTCCTCTTTCTTTAAGGATCGTGGTTTCCCTTCTGCTGTCATCAATGAAGCCTTCACCCGCATCTCCTCCATTTCCCGTACTTCGGCTCTCACCCCATCCTCCCGCCACCACAACAGAGACAGAGTTCCCCTTGTCCTCACCTACCAGCCTCCGGATCCAGCACATTTTCCTCTACAACTTCCGCCATCTTCAGCAGGACGCCACCACTAAGCACATCTTTCCCTCTCCACCCCTCTCCGCTTTCCGCAGGGATCGGTCCCTCCGCGACTCCCTGGTCCACACGTCCCTCCCCACGGATCTTCCACCCAGCACTTATCCCTGTAAGCGCAAGTGCTACACCTGTCCCTACATCTCCTCTCTTGCCACCATTCAGGGCCCCAAACAGTCTTTCCAGGTGAGGCAACACTTGTGAGTCTGTTGGGGTCATCTATTGCATCCGGTGCTCCCGGTGCGGCCTCCTCTACATCGGTGAAACCTGACGCAGATTGAGGGACCGCTTCGTCGAGCACCGCCACAACAGACAGGATCTCCCGGTAGCCACCCACTTCAACTCTGCTTCCTACTCCCATTCAGGTATGCCCATACATGGCCTCCTCTACTGCCATGATGAGGCTAAACTCAGGTTGGAGGAGCAACACCTCATATACCATCTAGGTAGTCTCCAACCCCTTGGTATGAACATAGAATTCTCCAACTTCTGGTAATTCCCTCCCCCTCTCTGCCTATCACCTCCCTCATGGTTTCACCTCCTTCTACTGCCCATTGTGTTTTCCCCTATTCTTTCTTCATCTTTCCTGCCTATCACCTCCCTGCCTCCCCTCCCCCACCCCTTTGTAAAATTACTGTTTTTTCAACTGGAACCTACCAGCCTTCTCCTTCCCACCCTCCCCCCACCTTCTTCATAGGGCCTCTGCCCCTTCCCTCTTCAGTCCTGACGAAGGGTTCCGGCCCGAAACGTCGACTGATCTTTTCCACGGATGTTGTCCCACCTGCTGAGTTCCTCCAGCGTGTTGTGAGTGTTGCTCTGACCCCAGCATCTGCAGATTATTTTGTGTTTCCAAGTCATGTTAGAATAGGCAAAGATTAAATAGTTGTCAGGAGGCTAGATTACTAAAGAACCTGGAATTGTAGGAGGTGGCGAGAGTCGATTAATTAAATTACTTTCTGCACCGGGATTTATTTGCATCGAGAATGCATTATTCGAAAGTTGAAGAAATCACATTCAACTGTACTTTTAAAAAAGATTCATTAACGTAAAGAACAATATCGCAGGGAGTTGGGAAAAAGTATGGAGAATAGAACTAATTTGACGGCCGTGTCACAGAATGACCGCCTTCTCTGGGTTATTATGATCATCTAACAATATTGTACTTACGTAGATCATCCAGGCTGCATAACGCTCTTTGAGGTTAAACAACACGGATGCCTCATTCAGATGAGTCAGCATAGCCATGTCTTCGATTTTATCGAATTTTGGAGGGTTCATTGGCAGGACATCTTCGTCTTTAACGGTTACGGACTGAAAGGAATCAACAGGTACATGTAAATAAATATGGCAACGGCACAGACTCGATGGGCAAAACTGCCTAATTCTACTCATGTCTTAAGGCACGGACAACCATGCTGTATTTAAGAAAAGTTGAGCCATCTTAAGCCAACAAGAGTTTTCGGTATAATTTAACATTAACTGACCCTCTTGTCTTTTTCTGTCTCCACGGTGGTTTTGCCACCCTCCTTGCTCTTGACCGTGGCCTTCACATACAATTCTTTGCTATCGGGGATGTAGCAGGCGGTTTTAGCATCGAACGGTCGGTTCTGCGCCTCGAGTCTTTCTTTATCCGACTTCCGTAAAAACGGCGCCGCCGCACCAAACACTGCCATTTCTGAGTCCCCCATGGCTTCGGTCTATCGCTGGAATATACAAGGAACATTTAAATTACTTAATCTCGCATAATATCAGCATACTGCTTGCATTGCTTGTAGAAAACAATGTTTTTTTTTAAATGCGGCATAACACTGAACTATGATTTAGAGAGAAACATTAATTTTTCTCCTTTATTTCTGAATTTCTGAATTTTCTTTTGATTATTTTTGTTCCCTATCGTAGTGATTGATAAAGTACAATCCATTTATAACAATTATATGAACATCTTATTTAAATGAATTGTATTAAATGAGTATCCTTTACCCTTCAATGCATTTAGATCTCTGAAATAATCGCGTTTTGTGATCTGATTGAGACCATATTAAAATACAGTTTCTACCTTGACTATTAAAAAGCCTCCATATCTAATTTTTGGCTGTGCATTCAGCTTAAACTATTATTCATAAGAAATCTTTTCTAACTCATACTATAATAGATACAGTTACTTCAAGGATAATAAAATGAGGGAACCAGTCGGAAGTTTTGTGTTTGCACATCTTTATCGTGAACTATTAATTTGTTTGGCATGTTCAGAGTGGTAAGTAAATGATTCTAGTGATAATATTTTTTCAATTAATTTAATATTAAAACATATGGTTTGGGAATTGTAGGAAGTATTAGTAACTGCCACAGTTGCATAAAGTATGTAAATATTAACATTTCATTAAACTAATCTACGACACAGTACTTCTGGATAAGAACAGCTGCATCGGTTGCGGCTTAGGTTAACAACTCAGGTAGAATGATTGAAGTGTTTACCACTAACTTAGACGTTCTGTGCTTGAAAGTGAAACAACAAATTCAACAAAACATAACTACATATAATTGAACTTTGCTTATTCGCGTTATGCTCAACAAAAGGAGTTCACACTTGATTGATTTTAACGTATTACCTTTGTCAGTCCCCGGTAAGATTCTGTACTTGTACGCCAACTCTACCAAAAGAAAAACAAAACAGTGGGTAAATTCACTTCTCTTTCTTTCTCTCTGATTTAAGTATGCTGATTACATTTACGTCGTTGGGTATTCATTGATAATTTCCTGGATTATTCTGTTGTGAAGAATATACCATATGTTTAACAGCTTGATGAAATCTGTCTGCCAATTACTTCATCGGAGAGAGGAAAAAATATTGTAATTAGATGAAGTTAGTGAGAGACTTACCCTGATGTTTGGACACCAGCAGTTCTCTCTGTTCTCTGCACAACTTATATATACCGTTTTTTGTCGGCACAGCAGGTTCAGTTCCCATATATAGTATACAAACACCTGATCATTTCATCAGCTGGTATTCTAATATCAGAATATAATTAGAGAAGCACAGTCAGTAATTTGATTTGGAATTCTTTACCATTCATTTATTCATCATTCCTGTGTGTCCATACAAGTTGAACATACAAACCTGACACGTGATAGGCCCAATGTTTAAATTCTTCTCTCAGTGAACCTCTAAAATAGGTCTGCTTAATTGGTAGTGCTTTCTTGATGGGGACAAACTGTCTACAATTCAGAGATCCATTGAGCAGTTTTATTGATAAAGATTTTTTAAACTATAGGAATATCTTTATCTAATATTTAACAAGTTTTAATTTTGATGCAAATTCTAAATTTGTCAGCAGATATTTATTAATATTGTACAGTACAAAGTGGACCCAGTGAAATCCAGATTGAGTATCTACGAACAGGAAAGAACAGACCATGGCACTTCCCAGCATTTTGCTGATGGTTGATAGGAATCTAATTGAGCAGAATTTGGCAAATACAGATTGGATCCCTTGTGCTTGATGTGCACAGGTCTGAATGGATCTCAAAGCTGTAGCTACTGAAATGGTTTTGCTATTCTTTATGATCATGTCTTTAGCTTTACTATTGAGATATGGTTGGGTCTAAAGGTTTGGCTACGTTCACTGCGCATGTAAGTGCAGTTTCCTTATCTTTGCCTTCTAGGTGCATATATCTTATGAGAATGCATCTGCTTTAAACCTATTGTGGCGATAAGCAAATTGCAGCAGGTCCAGCTCCTTGCTTAGGAGAGTTGATTTTAGCTGTAACAAACCTCTTAAAGCACTTCATCACTGTAGATGTGAGTGCAACTAGACAAAAATCGTTAAGGCAGATCACTCTGCTCTGTTTGGGCACTGGTACAACTGTCGTCCCTTTTAAGCAGGTGGGAACGTCTGAATGTAGCAGTGAGGTTGAAGATGTCCTTGTAACACTTCCACCAGTTGGTTGGCCCAGGTTTTCATAGCCCTACTAGGTACACCATCAGGGCTTGACACCTTGCAAGGGTTAACCCTCTTGAAAGATGTTCTGACTTTGGCCTCCAAGACAGAGATCACAGAGTTGCCGGATGCTGCAGGGATTTGCATGGGTGTAGTTTTATTCTCCCTTTCAAAGTATGCATAAAAAAGGCATTGGGCTCATCTGGGAGTGAAGCATCACAGCCATTCATAAATGTTAGGTTTTGCTTTGTAGAAAGTGATGTCCTGCAAAACATGCCAAAGTTGACATACATCGGATTCCCTAACCTCAGTTGGGATTGTTTTCCCAACTTTAAATACTGTTTCCACGCCAGACCATAATGCGACCAGTCAGGATACTCTCCATCACGCATCTATGGAAGTTTGTCAAGGTTTTCGATGATATGCCAAATCTTCACACACTTCTAAGGAAGTAGAGGTGCTGCCGTACTTTCTTTAGTAACGACACTTACAGGACAGATACTTTCAAATAATAATACTGTGGAATTTAAGGTTTCTGGCTCTCTCCACTTCTGATCCACCAATGAGGATCTCTAGTTTCCTCCTCCTGTGGTCAATAAACAATAAACAGGTTGCACCACTGTCTGTTATGGAGGGGCCACTGTATGGGACTGGAAAAAGAAGTGGTATACTTCCTGTATCATTCTGCACCACCAGTCTTGAATGCCACAGATCTAGCCCTCAGCAAATTGCAAATTTCCTGCTTCATCTGCAGTTTTTGGTTTGTGTATGGTATGTTCTCGAAGACACACAATCATTCACACAGGTCCTAATGAAGTTGTTGGTAAATTTGGTGCACTCATTCAGACTTGAAGATGAATCCATGAATATTGTAGGGTCCACCAAGTTAAAGCAGTCCTGTCTTTTGAAATAGTTTGTGTGAGATGGCATGGTAAGCATTCCTGATGGTATTGTAACAATGGTCTAATCTGTTACCTCCTCTGGCTCCACTGGTGATATGTTGGTGGTAGTTGTTCAGAGACTTCTTCAGGCTGTCCTGGATGAAATTACCCACAATGATAGGTAAGGCATCAGTGTGTTCAGATTCATTGCTGTTGATAACATTACTCTGCTTCTCTAGTGCCTGACTAATGTTGGGCAGAGGTGGACCATAGCTCCCAGGAAAACTCCCTCAGCAGATAAAATGGATGACATTTGGCTGCTAGATGTTATTCTTTTTATTAATTTTTATGAGTTTCTACAATAGAGCTACAGAAAAAAAACCATGAACAAAATGGAGATTTATACAGTGCAAAACAAACATGTCCAATACATAATTCATAACAATAAAAAAGCACCCAAAATAAAATCATGCAAGATTAGTATCTACCCCAACCTGCCACTGGAAAAAAACCCAGGCCAACCATTTCTGTATTAAAAGAAAAAAATTAATCAGAGCATTCAACTCCACAGAGCTCTGAATATATATAAGAAAAAAAGAAAATATAATGCTGACTACCAAAACTATAATGTAATTCACAAAAAACCGTAAAACTTACAGAATAAAAATAGCTGAGTGTCAGGGATGGTCGCATACAAAAAAAGGATAAACTTAATCTAAAGAGGAGTTATGAAAATATTCAATAAAAGGTCCCCACACCTTATGAAACTTTATGTCAGAATTAAGAAGTGAATAACAAATCTTTTCAAGGTCTAAACAGGACATAATATCACTAAGCCTTTGAGCATGAGTGGGTGGGGCAGCATCTTTCCACCTAAGAAGAACTAACCATCTAGCCAAGAGAGGGGCAAAAGATAATGTTCGACGTTCAGTCGGACCCAAAGGAAGGTGGTATGGCCTTGCCTGATTTTTGTTTATATTATTGGGCAGCCAATATTCATTGTCTTATTTTTTTTTGGTCTTTCTTCCATAATCGGTCTGACTGCCCAAAATGGGTGGCAATGGAGTTGAACTCTACTAAGGATCTTCCCATTTCTGCACTTCTCGGATCCGCATTTCCTTGTCATTTCCCTAGACTAATTGTTAATCCTCTTATTAGACATACTCTGAGAATATGGGCTCAGTTCAGAAAATGTAATGGTCTTTGTGGTTTTTCTTTCTCCAGCACTATTTTACACAGTCATCTTTTCCTACCTTCTTTGCATGATTCAACGTTTTACGATTGGTATAGGAAGGGTATTAGGCGCTTTGAAGATCTTTTTATAGATAATCATTTTGCAAATTTTCAACAATTGTCTGTAAAGTTTAACCTACCTAATACTCATTTCTTTACACATCTTCAAACTGGACATTTCATTAACCCTTTAATATCAAACTTTCCTGAGATGCCTGAGAAAAACATTCTGGACCTGTTTCTTTGTATCAATCCATTGGGTAAAGGTTTAATATCTGCTATTCGGGATAAGTTAGTGATTTTGAGGCGTGTCCCCTTCAATAAAATTAGAAATGCCTGGGAACAGGATCTAAATATCTCCCTATCTGATGCGGTTTGAGATTCAATTCTTAAGTCAGTTAACTCAACCTCTTTGTGTGTTCGCCAATGCCTCTTGCAGTTTAAGGTTATACACAGGGCTCATATGTTGAAAACTAAATTGTTGTGGTTTTCCCCTGACATTAGTCCCATTTGTGATAAGATAAAGGGTGTGAGGGTTCTCTTATCCATAGGTACTGGGCCTGTCCTAGTCTAGAGAAATTCTGGAGAGAAGTTTTTTCAACCCTATCTCATATTCTTAATTTCCATTTAGAACCTAACCCTCTGGTTTCTCTTTTTGGCATCTTGGGTGTAGTAGACACGCACTTGTCTGCTAGGTGTTCCATGTCAGACTGAGATATAAGCCAAGTTTTTCAACTATCATAAGTTAATCATAAATCTTACTCCACTTCCTTTGCCTTTAAAAGATTGAGATGTCCTGTCTTTGAAGGGAATGGTGAAGCAAACGGGCTGCAGTACTGCATTCAAAATGGCAGGGGAGAGCGATCTTTCCATGAAGCAAAATATACAGCAGTCCCTGATGTCGCTTTTATACAACAATCTTGCTCTGAGGTCCTCAACTTTATTTTTCAGAGGCTGTACTTTCACCAACAGGATCATTGGGAGTGGAAGTCTAAGGCCTCTGTGTTTCATTTGTAGCTATAGACCACTATGGTGTCCCTGCTTCCATTTTCTTAAAGGAAATTTGCTCTCCAAGGTTCGTTGATCTTGAATATCAATATTTTTAAGCATCTTAAAATGGTGCTGTTACTAAAGTATCCATGGCTGTGACTGTAGATCTCCATTGCAGTAGTCCTAAATTGGAATGTTTGATTATTCCTATTGGAGCAACACACAAACTGCTGTGACTTTTCAACACCATTTTACCGGCTATGAGTTACCCTCCCAATTTAGGTAGATGCTTGAGAGAAGATCTTTGGAGAACTGATATCAGTATCTGCTTTTAATATTAATATATCCAGTGGCTAGATTGATGATAAATACTTCATCATCTTGTTACATTTCTGTTGTTTGCAGACAAAGTAGTTTGATGAAAGAACACTTAATAGTGCAATATGAAGAGGCCATCGATTTCTCTGTCTATTCTGGGGAAAAGTTATATCATGGCTAATACTCTACCCTGGGGCACATTTCTTGTCAAATTTCCATATTCCTTTCTCACCAAAATCTACCAATATCTCCCTTTTAAATTCTCAGTGACAAAACATGTATTTCCCATTGAGCTAGAGTCTAAGAAAGGAGTCACAAATATCTGAGTAAAGAAAAGTCTTTACATCTCAGTCATAATTGGCCAAGCCCTTTTCTTGAAAATGTACTCTTTAACTACGGACCTTACACACAGGAAAAATCAGTCTCTCATTATTTAGCATGGCAAATCCTCTGAGTATATTATGTTTCAATGACCATTCTTGTGACCTTCAATAAAATGGGTGTATCCTACTCAGTCTCTTCAATGCTCATCTCTGTCTTCTAGGTACATATGGCATTATTCCAGGTGTGTTCAAAATTGCAGCAAATGTTCTTTCCTCTGGTACACCAAATCCTGGCAGCAAAAGCCAACATACCATTTCCCCTCATGGCTGCTAGATGTACCCATATTTTTTTCTGTGGTTTGTGTTTTGCTTTCCAGATCTCATGCAATAGTAATGCTTACTGATTTTCATTGATTTAAAAAAAAATCTGTTTTGTTATTCTTGTCATTCAAAATGAATTATTCCTCATTTTCCATATTAGATTCCATGTGTTATCTTCTTTCTCACTCATCTTCCTAAATCCTTCTGTAAACTCTGCATTGAGTCTGTTCCAGGCTTCTTCTCTATCAACTTCAATATCTTCAGCAAACATAGCTAAATAATTCTCTGACCTTTCATGATAGCCATTTCTGTAGATAAGGTCCACCACTGACCCCTACCCAAAGGTAACAACAACGTAAACAGAAAAGTTCTGGTTCATTTCTGTTCTAGTTTCTGGTCTTTAACCAATCCTCTATGTCTGCTAATTCATTGCATCAACTCCATGAAACCTATTCCACGTTCTTAATAACCGGTTCTAGCATTACCTTGACATTTGGTGTTGCTTTAACTGGTACTTAGACCTTAATTTTCCCTCTTCCTTCTTTAAATTTAATGTAAGAACTTCCAAATCTAATGAGAATATTTCAGAATCTGGAGACTTTGAAGAGTATCATAACAGTATCCAAGCATTCTGCACCAACATCTACCAATTTTGGAATGTAGATCCAAACTTGTTGGGCTCTTTATAAGACCACAAGATATAAGAGCAGAGTTAAGCCTTTCAGCCCATTGAGTCTGCTTCACCATTCCATCATGGCTGATCATGACTTGTCTTCCATAGTTGCCAATGAATTCCATAGATTCGGTGTCCTCTGGCTGAAGAAATTCCTCCTCGTCTCATTCTCAAGAGACATCCTTTTATTCAGAGGCTGTGCCCGCTAGTTCTAAACTCCCCCAATAATGGAAACATCCTCTCCATATCCACTCTGTCTAAGCCTTTCAACATTCAGTGAGATCCCCAACTCATCCTTCCAAACTCCAGTGAGTTCAGGACAAGGACAACCAAACAGTCTGCATATGTTAATGCTTTCATTCCTGGATCATTCTCATAAGCATCCTCTGGGTGCTCTCTAGTGCCAGCACATCCATTCTTTGAAATGAGACCCAAAACTGCTCAGAGCACACCAAATGTGGTCCGACCAATCTACTATAAAACCTCAGCATTACATCCTTGCTTTTAACCTATAAACTTCCCAAAATGAATGCTAACATTGCATTTGTCTTCCTTACTATTGCAAGTTAATATACTGCAAGTTAATTTCCAGGGAATCCAACACTAGAGTTTGCAAGTCCCTTTGCCCCTCTGATTTCTGAATCCACTGCCCATTTAGAAAATAGTCTTTGCTTTTATTCCTTCTAACAAAGGGACCAGATAAGATGCACACCAGGTTACTGTGCGAGGTGAGGGAAGAGATTGATGAGCCTCTGGCAAAGATCTTTGCATCATCAATGGGGATGGGAGAGGTTCTGGAGGATTGAAGGGTTGTGGATGTTGTTCCCTTATTCAAGAAAAGGTGTAGAGATAGCCCAGGAAATTATAGACCAGTGAGTCTTACTTCAGTGGTTGGTAAGTTGATGGAAAAGATCCTGAGAGGCAGGATTTATGAACATTTGGAGAGGCATAATATGATTACGAATAGTCAGCATAGCTTTGTCAAAGGCAGGTCATGAGCCTGACTGAATTTTTTGAGGATGTGACTAAACACGTTGATGAAGGTAGAGTAGTAGATGTAGTGTATATGGATTTCTCCTGTATAGACGTGGACAGTACGTGGCTACAGGACTGGGCGTGGAACTCCTACCGAGGACGAGGCAGGTGGACAGAACGAGAACACAAAACCTTGACTTGGACAGGACAAGGTTCTTGGACTTGGCTTGGACAGGACGAGGGAACTCCTGCACCAGGCTGGACGAGGAATCTCAGCGCAGGACGAGGAATCTCCAGTGCAGGACGTGCCTCTTGAACTAGGTTTGGCTTGGCTCTTGGACTTGGCTGGGTTAGGCTCTAGGGTACGGAGCCAGGACTCCTACTTGGGCTCGGAGCCACTGGGACCCTTCCAGGATGCAGGGCCGGGACCCTTTCTTGAACACGGGCCGGGATGACTGCTGAGGATATTTGCCCAGGTAACTGCCAAGGATTCAAATGTGAACGATGCAGCACAGGACAGGGAATCTCCAGTCTCAGGCTGGGCGAGAACACAAAGCCCTGACTTGGACAAGATTTGAACACGGCACCTGGAAATTGGAACTCAGGAACACAGAACACAGAGCCAGGACCCTTCCTTCGGAGCAGCACTTAGGGCTGGGGCTTTACACAGGGTAAGAACCCCTCCTAGGGAACAGGACCTAGGGTCAGAACTCTTCTTGACATGGACACAAAACACAGGGACACAAAGAGATAGTTCCAAACTCAACGATAAATAGTTTCTTATCTTGACAAGATATGGCTCCAGTCTCACTCAGGCAGCTGAACTAGGCAACGATACAGGCAAGGTAGCACACGAAGGTAACAGACAAAGATTACAGTAGAAGGTTAGTGCCAAAGTAACAGTTGTGATAAACTGCCAGGGATTCAAATGGGGAGGGGAAGGGAGCAATCCAGCAGGGAATCCTTGGTTTCAGAGGTATTTATGTGCCAGCTCAAAATGAGAATCAGGTGCCTCAATTAAGGCATCTAACAGAACAAGGGAGAAAACAGGAAAACCTGGAATCAGGATTGATGGACTGGACCATGACAATAATGTATTGTGGCTGTTATTGCTCACCACATTTTCTTCTGAATTTGTTGTGTGGTGGATATCATATCTTTTGTACTGGTATGTGGTTGGAATCTGGGTTTTCTGACAAGAATAAGGTAGTTAGCTATTGGTAGGATGGATCTCCAGAAAAATTCTGTGACATTTTTCGCTGTGGTCAAGCAGTGGGGAGATTCCTTTGTTACTACTGTAATCAGTATTGTCATCTTTTTTGTGGATACTTATGATTCTAGAATCTCTGGGGTCTTCTGCTATGTTCTCCTCCTGCCACGTGAGGGAAGTGAGATCTTGGATCCATGTAAGTTTACCATCTTGAGACATGATGGTGCTTCAGATTCAAAATATTAGCTCCTGGATTTCCTGGTTGTTCTTGTCAAAGCAGTCTTGATGGTTTCTTGAGAGAAAACAAAAGTCTCTTCACTAGTGCTGATAACTCTGGAGTTTCGAACAAACCAAGCAGTTTGGACAACACTACCTAATTGACTACCAGGTGTTGACTGATAGCATTTATGTTCAAGGCACATTGATTTTCAAGTGTGAATCAATTCTCAGAGCAATTGATTATATTACCCTGTCCTCCAAATTAATATGGGCAAGGAACAAGCTGCTGGAGGAACTCAACTGGTCAAGCACCATCTGTAAGTGGAAAGGAGTTGCCCACATTTTTGGTCATGAATCTGCTCCAGGACAGCTAACACTTCCAAATAACACTGGCACTGTCCCCTCCCCTACCTAACCATCCCCATACTACACCTCAACATCTGCTTTTTATATGTAAGTTACCCTGAAATGTTTAGTCCTAACTTTGAACTTCTTGTATCCACAACTGCAAATGGATTTTAGAGGAAACCCATTTAGACTCTTTTGTATCACTGTGTGTGTTTTGTTCTGACTGTTTTTTGCACTTGGGTTTAAAACAATTCTAATTAATGCCAGTGACTGATAATCCACTTCCCTACAAGTCATGATCTATTTGCCGTCAACCATAATTGCTATTTTTGGCTTGATTTATTTTAATACATAACAACTCTGATCTGTACACCACACCCTACCTCCAGTGATTCCCAACATCATTTAAATCTCTTTTTTAGAGTCCTTATTATCCTGGGTTAGATTAGAACCTAATCCATAGCTATGGGACCAGTGTCAAAGCAAAGTAGATTTCTCTCCCTAAATGCCAATAGTGCCAACTTAAACCTTGAGGTTATTTAATTTCAAGTTCCAAGTTTAATTTTCATTCAACCACATATGAGTACCCATGAATACAGCCGAACAAAACAGTGTTATTCCAGGACCAAGGTGCAAAACAGTACCAATGGTCATACACAGCACAAGGCACATTTAGCACAAATAAGATTGCAAGCAAATGTAAGATATCAGTAAAATACAGTCACACAAAAAAAGTCCAAGACCCTGAGTCCACAAATGTTGCAACAGTCTGCAGCAGAATATAACACAGCATGTCTTCTGCTGAGTGAACTATGCGGGCAGCACTGACTCCAGCTTGGACACTGCACCACACCACCCCTAGCACTCCAGTGGAGTGCACCAACTGCAGTGCCTCTCTCCTGGATGTCTGTAAGTAGACGACACCGCGGCTTGAGGCCTAGTCCTCATCACAACCAACACCACTCAGCTCCCTGCTGTCTGCCCCTACTGCCTGCCAATAAATCAGGGAATCAGACTTGCAGCATTTCAACAGGGTCTTGCAATCACAAGAGAAATGACTTAAGACAATCACGCGTTGTTAGGCAGCAGAAAGTCTTTGCGCACCAACTCCTTTGATGCATGATCTGCCTCGTCTAGCTCCTTCAGCTTCTCTGCCAATGAGCAACTCACTGATGGGGCAGACCAGCAGTACTTTACATTCTTAATGCCCAGCAGGATCTTGTGATAGTGAAAAAAATGTTTAAAAAAGACAATTGCATCTTGGGTTAGCTCCATAGAAGCTGCTATGTCCAAGCACGCTGCCATCTTAGTGGAAATAACTTGAATTTAAAATCCCTCACTGCCACGGTGAGTTTTGAACTAATTCTTCTGAATATTTTATTCTAATTATCTAAATGATATAATTGTGGATGAAACATCTAAGACATTAATGTGTAAATTGGACATTATCCAGTGGTTGTTCACACTCACATAAATGCAGAATTGGCTTGCTTGATTTACAATGGTATCTCAGAGGTTAGGCATTGAGTTACATGGAGCAGCATGAAGCTGCTGAACTTAGCTTCAGTTAAAGCTGCCAGAAATACTTCCATAGCATAATATGTCCTAATCACTGTCCAGCAGCATTTCTGGCACTGGAAGTTTTTTTTTGCATGTGCAGAGCCTAATTCATTCAGACTGTGTATCTCACTGGAAATTTAAAAACATACACAATTAATATTTCTGTGTCTTAAGTGTCATTCTTTTTCTTTCTATTTTGGCTTAGTAAATGATTTGGATTGAATTAAAAACTCACTATCTGATATTTGAACTTGCACTGCTGACCAATGATTTTTCAACTGGATCGGTGAAAGGAATAAATTTTATTTACTTTGTTTTCGGTACCACTTCTTATTGTTACTGGCTGACAGAACCGCACATCAAAGTGAACTCACTGAAAAAAAACTACAATGAAGAGTTGATAAAATTGAATTGAAGCAGACTGCAAGTTTCAGCCAATTATTAATGGAACACTGTAGCCAAGTTGCATAGAAGATTGAGGGAGTGAATGCATGGGGTGTGGGGGAAGCATTTGCTACTAATGAAGTGCAGTGAACTGATGATAAGCTTGAATATTGATACATGGCTAACTGTGTCTTGCAGATGGTTTGGAACTGGAGAGTGAGTGATGAGTCTCTCCCTGCAGTCTCTGATCTGTTCTTACTGCCATAATATTTATGAATTTTATCAATGCTGACTCAGGGTATCATACTGGAGTCTTATCAATGATAATGCTACTGAATGTCAAGGGAAGGTTGTTAGAAATTACCTCTGTCTGGAACTTAGACAATTGCTACTTCTCACTCAACAGTTCATATCTATGTTTTCCAGGTCTCGCTGGGTGCTGGCAAGGATTGTTTCATTTTGTAAGGATCTGTCAGCAGTATCCTCGAGTCGTAATGACTGGCCTCCAACAGCAAATCATAATTATTTAAGGTATGACTGCAGCCAGAAAGGAATTTTGTTCTTGATTTTCAATAATTTCAGGTTTACCAAGAATTCTTAAGGGTGGGCTTAGGTAAGTAGGTGTCCCCCGCTTTACGAATGTTCGCTTTACGAAACCTCACTGTTACGAAAGACCTACATTAGTTCCCTGTTTTCGCTAACAGAAGGTGTTTTCACTGTTACGAAGAAAGGCAGCGCGCGATAAAAATCAGCGCGCGCCCCGAGCAGCCACTCTCCCCTGGATTCGGAACTGCATTCTCGCCCGCATTGCTTAAATACGTGTCTGTGAGCAGCTGTTTGCAAGATGAGTTCTATGATATTGGAAAAGCCTGAAAGAGCTGTAAGGGTGTTACACTTAGCGTAAAACTAGACATAATTAAGCATTTTGATCGTGGTGAACGAAGTAAGGACAATGTGAGTTTGGCTTGTGGAAGCTGATGAAGATGATGTTGATGTTTTGGCATCCCATGACCAAGAACTGATAGAGGAAGAGCTGATGCAATTGGAAGAGGAAAGGATAACAATCGAAATCGAATGAGTAATGATAAAGTACGACTTTAATTTTGTAAGGGTACGTCGGTTTAGGGGATATTTGCAGCATGGTTTGAGTGCTTACAAAGAACTGTATGATCTAAAAATGCACGAGGCTCAGCAGTCAAGCAAGCCTTCCACGTCAGCCACAGCAGACGACGAACCTTGACCTTCGAGATCGAGGCGGGCAGTCATAGGAGAAGATGAACTGCCATCATCAGTGTGCTCTGCACTTTCCCAATTCCGGTAAGTGATACTACACTGTACATGCATTATTTCTACTTTATATCGGCTATGTATTTTTACGTGTTATTCAGTGTGATTTGGCAGCTTCATAGCTTAAAGGTTAGTGGAGAGTGCTTGCACCGTGTTTTTGCCGACAGCACTTGCGCCATGTTTTTGCCGACGGTGCTTGCGTGAGATTTTCACTATGGAGAGCAGTTCAGGCAATGATTGTGGAAAAGTATTTCTACTTTATATAAGCTGTGTCTTTATCATACCATTCCTGCTTTTACTATATGTTACTGTTATTTTAGGTTTTATGTGTTATTTGGCATGATTTGGTAGGTTATTTTTGGGTCTGCGAACGCTCACAAAATTTTCCCATATAAATAAATGGTAATTGCTTCTTCCGTTTACAACATTCCGGCTTACGAACCGTTTCATAGGAACGCTCTACCTTCAGGTGGCAGGGGAAACCTGTACTGAAATGTTGTTAAGGGCAGATGCTCTCACTGTTCGGCACCATTAACTGTGATTGGACTATGGCTGTATTAAGGTCTGAATTTTACTCTGCCTTACTGTCTAGAGTGACTTGTTTGATCTAGTTCTATGAGTTATGAAGTAGCTGATAGAACTGACATTGGAACTGCAGACACTGCCACAGAAGTAGAAGCTGCTTGACAGGGTGGTTGAATGGGTATTTTGGGTGGTGGTACACTCTTTCCACAGCCTGTGAGCTCCTATTTACTCCAGATTAATGTCTTTCAATTCTCTCTTTTTCCTTTCAAGAGATACATTTTTTCCAAAGAGGCTTTAAAAACAATCCTTGAATTGATTCCTGTGCCACCTGCCAAACTGTGATAAATCCTGGAGGAAACTAACTGTTTCAAGAGTCTGATGTCAGAAATGTGAACAGCTGTTCTGTATATGTTGGAGGAGATGTTGAAGTATAAGAGGATGCTGACATGTTACTTATCCTAAGTAAGAATTTATTCATCTCACAATGAGATGGTGTTGATATTTCTCATAGAAACTTAGAAAACCTACAGCACAGTATGGGCCCTTTGGCCCACAGTGCTGTGCCGAACATGTACTTTCTTTAGAAATTACACAGGGTTACCCATAGCCCCTCTATTTTTCTAAGCTCCATGTACCTGTCCAGGAGTCTCTTAAAGAGCCTATCGTATCCGCCTCCACCACTCTCCAGTCTCATGGCAGCCCATTCCATGCACTCACCACTCTCTGCGTAAAAAAACTTACCCCGATATATCTGTACCTACTTCCAAGCACCTTAAAACTGTTCCCTCCCGTGCTAGCCATTACACCCTGGGAAAAAGCCTCTGACTATCCACACAATCAATGCCTCTCATCATCTTGCACATCTCTATCAGGCCACCTCTCAGCCTCCGCCGCTCCAAGGAGAAAAGGCCGAGTTCAGTCAAGCTATTCTCATAAGGCATGATCCCAATCCAGGCAACATCCTTGTAAATCTCCTCTGCACCCTTTCTATAGTTTCCACATCCTTCCTGTAGTGAGGTGACCAGTACTGAGCACAGTATTCCAAGTGGGGTCTGACCAAAGTCCTATATAGCTGTAGCATTACCTCACGGCTCCTCAACTCAATCCCACAGTTGATGAAGACAAATGCACCGTATGCTTTCTTAACCACAGAGTCAACCTGCTTCTGTGCTTTTAGATGACTGTTGTATATAGTCCATGTATCAGAAGCATGCAGAAAGGCAAGGATCACTGTTGCAGCGTGGACCTCGAGATTTCTGCTAAGTTTGAGATAAAGGCTCTTTAAACAGCCAAAGATTGTCCCGGCAGTGGTGAATTTCATCACCTATTCCTTAATTTAAGCAGTGGCTTCCAAGATTTGAGAAATGGTCCCCATTTTCCATGCTCAAATTCTAGTGAAGTTATTTAGAGGGCACTGCGCTATATACAGCAAGGGCAAGCTGGTGAAGAACCTGAGTGTAGAATATTCAAAAGTTCAATGTAAAATGATTATAAAAGTACATATATGTCACCATCTACAACCCTGAGATTTGTGTATTTGTGGACATGCACAGTAAATACCAAGAAACACAATAGGGTCAATGAAAGACCACACCCAACAGGATGGACAAACAACCAATGTGCAAAGGGCAACAAACTGCAAATACGAAAGAGAAAATAAATAAAGAAAATAAAAATAATATAAATAAAGAAGTTCACACTGCTAAGCTCAGAAAAATGAAGAAATTATCACTATAGAAGAATTACTTTCATCTATGGAAGACATCCCCATGATCTGAGCAGACTAGATATCAACAAGTAAGCACTGAACACCTGGCTCAGTGATGAAGTCCACTGTATTCCTCGTGGCAATACAGAACCAGGTGGGTAACACAAAAAAAAAATCAAATATACATAATTAAAGGCCAACGAATTTAAGACGATAAATACAGAAAATGCAAAGGGAAATAAAAAATGATCCAACACACTACAGGATCCTGCAGTAACTTAACTCAATCTTATTACTTAGCATAGGTACAATCCCGTGGAAAACATCATTCACCAAAATCTTGCTTGAAAATACAAACCTGTAAAAGACACCATATCTTACTATAAATAGAAGCCTGATTCAGTTTTAGAGTTGGAGTCCTACAAATTACATTACAAACGATTCATTATCATACTGTAGATAGGTCAATCCATAATAACTGTCCAGATATAATATTATAGGATAAACAAGCAAGAACAACTTACTTAGAAGATATTGCCATTTCGAACATACATGACATACAGAAATCAATAACTGAAAAACACCAGAAATATGCTAAATTAAAAGAAGAGATTGAAAGATTATGGAACATGAACAGGATATACATTGTTCTGATAGTAATATCCACAGCTGCTATCACCCCAAAGTCACTATACAATAGCATTAAACAATTATGCCCACACAGCAATATTTATGTAAATCTCAAGAAGGCCACAATGTTAAACACCACTTGAATAGTCCGAATGTTCCTAGCAATTGAGAAGTGATTGTGTTTGTGTATGCCTGCACCTCAGGTTTTACCAGCTGAACCTGAGAAAAAATTAAAAATATAATATATAAGCAATAAATATCGAAAACATGAAATGAAAAGTCCTTGAAACTGAATCTATAGATTGTGGTAACAGCTCTGATGGGGTGAGTGGAGTTGAATGAAATTATCCTCTCTGTTTCAAGAGCCTGATCAGAACCTGGTATTGTGAGTCCTGAGGCTCCTGTATCTTCTTCCTGACTGCAGCAGTGAGAAGAGAGCATGGCCTGGATGGAAGGGGTCCTTGAAGATGGGTACTGCTTTCTTGCAATAGTGCTCCATGTAGAAGTGCTGAAAGCTTGTCAAAGTTTTAGTTGTCATGCTGAATGTTCACCAACTCCTAGAGAAGTAGAGGTGCTGCCATGCTTTCTTTGTAATTGCACAGACGTGCTAGGCCCAGGGGAGATCCTCTGAAATGATAACAGATGTTAAGTGTCAGACCCATTCTTTCATATTCTTCAAGGAACAAGTAAATGAATACTGGGAGATTGTTCTCTGAACATGTGCATGCAAGTGGACTTGTACATGCTGATGTTTGAGGTTTAAAGCAGGGCTGTCGTTGGTTCTGGTATGGAGGTTGAAATTTTCTGTTTGCCCAATGGTGAGTAAACACCTCTTGACAGCACTGCTGACAACCTTCTTCAGTGAAGTGATGGCTGAGTGTGAACAGATGGTACAGTAATTAGCTGGTTAGGGTTTGTCCAGTATTTTATGGACAACACATACCTAAGTAAATGTCGGGAGATCAACAGCAACATTTAAAAATACCTCAGGCATACAGTCATAGAAAAAAGTCCTTCAGCCCATCTTGTCCATGCCAATCATCAAGAATACATTTAGTAATTCCATTCACCAGCACTTGATCTGTAGCATAATATGCACTGTAAATTCCAGTGCTTATCTAGCTGCTTCTTAAATGTGGTGAAGGTGTGTGTTTCCACCATCCTCTCAAACGGTACATTCCAGATTCCAACCACCTTTGGGTGAAAAATTCTTCTAAATTCTCTTTTCCCTCTTAAGCTCTTACCCCTCACTCTAAACCTCTGCCCTCTGGAATTTCACTCCTTTCTTATGCAGAAAGGTTTCCTACTATCACTTCAGTCTATGTTTCTCAGTAAGGTTCCGCCTCAGCCTCTTTCAGTCCTTTTCCCTGATGAAGAGTCTCAGCCTGAAAAGTTGACAGTTCATTTCTTTCTTTCAATGCTGTCTTAACTGTTGAGTTCCTTCACCATTTTGTCATTTCCAACATCTGCAGTCTGTCTTGCATCTCCTCTGGTTTAGACTCCACTTCCCTGGAATAAAGACTGTGAGCATTTACTTAACCTATGCATTACATGATTTTATATAACTTTATGTCAGCCCTAACCCTCCTATTCTCCAGGGAAAATTTGTCCAAGCCCAGCCACCTTTTCATTCCATCTCAAGCCCTCCAGTCCAAGTCTCATCCTCACAAATCATTTCTGCACCCTTACCAGCTTAATGATGTCTGTCATATTGCTGGACAGCTCTACACAAACCTGCAAGTGTGGCCTCACTGCTAACTTATACAGTAGTAACATGATATCCCAATGCCTGTGCTCAATGACTGATGAAGGCAATTGTGCCAAATGCCCTCAAACACTATCCAGAGGCTTGTTATTTACTATGTAAGTTCTGCCACTGTCTATCTTACCAAAATGCAATGTCTCTCACATGCCCGAGTTAAATTATATTTGCCATTCCTTGGCCCACTAGATCCTGCTGTGATCTCAGATAACCTTCTTTCCGTTGATTACATCAGCAATTTTGCTATCAGTGACAAACTTACTAACTATGTGAACAACATTGTCATAGGTTCATAGAGAAACAGACCATTCAGCCCAATTTGTCCAAGCCGAACAAAGTTTCCACTTAAGTTAGTCTCTTTTGCCCGTGTTTGGTCCCATATCTCTGTAAATCTTTCCTATCTAAATCTCTTTTAAGTATTGATCTTAACTACTTTCTGCAGCAGCCTGTTCCACATATGCAGCATTCTCCGTGTGAACATGTTTTTCCTCAGTTCCCTTTTAAATCTTTCCCCCTTACCATAAACCTGCAGGATGCCCTCTAATATTTTTGTTCCCATTCACTGGGAAAAGATTTATGCATATTCACCCTGCCTCTGTTGCTCATAATGTTTTACACTTCTATATTGTTACTGTTAATCTACATTCCAAGATATAAAACCCTTGTCTCCCAACACCTCCCTATAACTGCTTAAGTCCACATAGACCACAAGACAAATGTATAGAGTTTGGCCATTCAGTCTGTCGAGTCTACTCCACCATTCAATCATGGCTGATTTATTATCCCTCTCAACTCCATTCTCCTGCCTTCTCCCCATAACCTCTGACATCATTACTAATCAAGAACATGTCAACCTCTACTTTAAAACTACCCAATGTCTTGGCCTCCACACCCGTCCGTGGCATTGAACTCAACAAATTCACCATGCTTGACTCTGGTTAAAGAAATGCCTCCTCATCTCTGTTCTATAAGTATGTGCTGTAACAAGAGAGCTATGGATGGTGGTGCACCCAAGTCCAGAGTCAGGTACAGAATAGACTCAGACTTAGACTTGATATAACAAGACAATGCAAATTAAGTCCAAAGGCAAAAGCACAAACAGTAATACTAGAATCACAAGCAAGAGAAAACCTGCAGATGCTTGAAATGCAAGCCACACACGCAAAATGCTAGAGGAACTCAGCAGGCCAGACAGCATCTATGGAAAAGAGTACATTCAATGTAGAGGGGAGGGGAGAGAGAAACACAAGGTGATAGGTGAGACCTGAAGGAGGAGGGATGAAGTAAAGAGCTAGGAAGTTGATTGGTGAAAGAGATACACAGCTGGAGAAGGGGGAGTCTGATAAAAGAGGATTGAAGGCCATAGGAAGAAAGAAAAGTGGGGGGAAGAGCACAAGGGAGGCAATGGGTGGACATGAAGATAAGGTGAGAGAGGGATAAGGAGATGGGGAATGGTGAAAGAGGTGGTGGGCATTACCAGAAGTTCGAGAAATCTTTGTTCATGCCATGAGTTTGGAGGCTACCCAGATGGATTACAGTGTCATTTCTCCAACCTGAATTGGGCCTAATCACGACAGTGAAGGAGGCTATGGACAGATGTTTCAGAATGGGAATGGGAAGTGGAATTAAAATGGGTGGCCACTGGGAGATCCCACTTTTTCTGGTGGATGGATTGTAAGTGCTCGGGGAAGCGATATCCGGTCTGACAGGCACACAGGAGGCCACACCGGGAACACCAGACACAGTGCATGATCCTAACAGACTCACAGGTGAAGTGTCACCTCACCTGGAAGGACTGTTTGCGGCCTTGAATGGTAGTGAAGGAGGAGGTCTAGGGCAGGCGTAGGAGTTGTTCTGCTTGCAAGAAAAAGTGCCAGAAGGAAGATCAGTGGAGAGAGACGAATGGACAAGGGAGTCACGTAGGGAGCGACTCTTGCAGAGAGCAGTAAGTGGGGGAGGGAAAGATGTGCTTGATGGTGGGATCCCGTTGGAGATAGCTTAGTACTACAAATGGAATTCTTATCATTGAGCACTGAGCATTCAGCACAAGGCCATTACGTATAGAGTTTCCATGAAGGAATGTGGCAGGCAGTAATTGGCAGTCTGAGTCTTGAAACGACAGCTGCAGCTAACCATGCTCTGGGAAATGGGAGAGCTGAAACTTGGATGCCTGCTGCTGTTCATTTGTGACCATGATAGAACCATCTCTCCTACGGCTGGCTCCTGATGGCCCAGGGCGATCAGGATGGTGCTGATGAAAGTCCCCTATCAAGGTAGGGTCCAAGATGTCCTGTGAAGGAATCCTGCTTTCCCCTGGACCATATCCCTTCCAATCCACAAGGTACCGCTTTCTTCCAGACCATATCCCTTCCAATCCACAAGGTACTGTCTTTTACTTTGAACAATGCAGGTGTCCAAAAGTCACTGAATTGTGTAGGTGGGTTGTCCCTCACCAGTTCTGGGAGACTGAGGAGGTTTAGGAACTGGAGACAAGGGGCTGGCACTCAAGGGCTTAGGTGGGACATGGAATGTGAGGTTATCAGCAGAGTGCTCAGGAGCTGGAAAGGATAGGTAACTGGGTTGATGCATTGCAGGACCAATGTAACATGGAACTTAGAAAAATTTGAAAAATAGAGGGCTATGGGTAAC